>NC_071327.1:67511080-67812330 GCF_943734725.1 Anopheles marshallii
AAAGAATCATAATTCCAGCTGGAATTTCAAGGATCTTGTTCTATCGGAACAAAACGGAACCATTATCACCCTTTTAACCTCTTGAAAGATAGCATCCCTCGCACCGTCGAAAGAGAAGAAGGGCGGAAATGTTGGCATCAAAAATTCCCCATCTAACAAGGCACACGAACGAAGTGCAGCGTGTGTGTGTGTCTTCACGCTCGTTTCTCCCAGCGAAGTACGCTTGCTGCCCTTTAACAAGTGTTCGTAACAGGGGGTGGCGGTAAAGCTCTTGTTCGCAAATGCATAACCTCTCCCATCATCTTCACCTAGAACCCTGGCCTAGACGACGACAGGAGGGGGTGGGGGGTGCCTAAAATGCACTCAGACGCCACAAAAGAGGCGCACGATGCGGATGATGGTGATAGGTGCCGCTACATCCAGAACCAGATCATGCATGAGCAACTGATTGCAGTATGTTACAGCAGCACCGTGTGCGGGATGGAGCGAACGAATGCGGCCAGATTGCAGGCGGCACCAACACCGGGAAGCATGGCATGCCCGCTCTGCTAGTGCCAACAAAAATTCCATCCATTTCGCTTAAAGAGGAAACATTTAATTATGCGCGCTCGAGAGCGCACCGAGCTTAATTCAATTTACTTCAATATCAATTTTCGCGCTCGGCTCTTCTCGACCTGCCGGGCGAGGAAAAAAAAGGGCCCCCTTGGCGGGTCTTCGTGAAGGAAGGCGACCGACCAACGCCAGTCGATCACGTGTGTGCCCCCGGATGGAAGGAACACCCGGCAAGGTGAACACAGTCGAGCGTGGTGGACCATCCGTAGAAAAGCCTGGACCGAATGAGAGGCGGGGATGTGTTTGGAAGGAATCTCCGTGTGCAAGGCAAAACGCGAATGGCGTAGATGTCGACAGATGCACCGCATGTATGCACCAAGCAAGCGCAAATAGTTCGCGTAATGCATTTTAGCACTTTAGCGCTGTGGTTAAATCACTCCCAACACTGCTTCTCTCAATTGCTGTTGTTTACTTTGTATTTTCCAGCAAGGAAAGAATCGAAACTTTCATTCGCAAATTGGCAACCATTTGCTGACTACGAAGGAACCGGCTGTTTAAGCGTGCTCTAAAAGTCGTTTCGTTGGAGAATTGTCTCTTCTTGTGTGATTAGTACTTTTTTTCCCACCGCTGATACACATGGGCTTCTGAATTAAGGTCAGAAATGGAAGCGTTCGTTGGGGGCCGCTCGGCAAGAAAAACAGGCTTCAAAATATCGAGCCTTCCGAAGGATACATACACTTTAAGCTCCACTCAGAAGCCCACGCACCGGCACTTGTTGCGCGCGTTAGCGCGGAGGCGTTGGCATTTCTCTCAGTGGGTGGCTTGCCACGACGTCCTACGCAAAAATATGTGCGCTAATTTGCATAATCGTTGGTGCTTAGAATGACGCAACATAGGGGGGAAGGATCGCAACAAATTACAATCGTTTTCCCATAGCGCTAAAAAACCCATTTAACGGAGGATATAATTTATGAAAAATGTCTAATAATTAACCATTTGTATCGCATTCTACATGTCGTCTTACACTAATAAGTTGGAGAGAGGAGTTAGGGGTTGTGATTAGCCGAAGGAAAAAAGTTTATTCCGCATGTTTCCGCCCGGGATCGAACCGGGGGCCTTCCGCGTGTTAGGCGGATGTGATAACCACTACACCACGGGAACTGCTATACTAAGACGCACTTGCGCCTGCTATACTTTCCAAGCAATAGGGTCAAACCCAATGCAATGGCGCAGATCAGGGTCTCCCGCCTCCCCACCTAAGCCACCTTTTGGGGTGGAAGAAAAGCTTAAAGCACCACGCGTCTATAAAAAGCAACAAATCCCACCACTCTCCCACCCATATCTTTTCGCTTCGAACGCACCGACAGATACACAACACCGCCCAGTTCATTCATGAGACTGGCCCGCCGGTTTCGGTAGTGAAAGGGCCCGCCCGTCTTGATGGACGGATGCCAAACAAGCGTTGTTGTTGTTGTTGTTGCCGGTGATGGTGGTGGTAGTGGTAACACACAGCCAAAACATATTTCACGAACGGCGTGGCGCCAGTCGGTGCAGAGTGGAATGAGCACGGCAAATATTTCCAACGAAAATTGGGCTATTTGAGTGCAGCACTGTGCACACGCCGTTGGCCATCGGTACGAACAAACAAAGCGTCCCACTTGACGAGCACGGTTCTAATTTTGGACAGCCTTGAGGAGTCGACCCGAACGCCCGAATAGGCAGCATTCTTTGTCAAGGAACACTAAGTGATATTCGCTGGAGAAAAGGTAGCGTTATGCGTGTGGCTCATGGACACAAGTAATTGATATTGGATGTTCTTTTCCTTTGCACCGGGGCGCACGAGATTGGAGTAGGATTTCGCTACTGCAGCGAGATGTAAATGATTAACAACATTGTGGAGATTACATCCGAGCGCAACTCGCAATAATAAATTTACTCTAAGTAGCTCCCCGCAGCCGGGGCCAAAATAACAAAAAGAAAACGCGCGTAAACATAAAAATGGTTGCACTAAAATCAAATAGTCATATATTCATAACATCCAACGGAAAGTGCGTTATTTTAATGACTTCTTTCTTTGGCGCGGTCCCGTACCGGCAAAGAGTACGTGAAAAGTACGACCGATGTGATGTTGTCTGCTAGGTTTCCCGTTTCACTCTCTAATCACCGCGATAGTATTTTAATGAAGGTTTAATGTCCCTTAGAGTGGGGCGCCGCGCCAAGCACTCTCATTACCACCGGCCGGTAATCGCAAGCACGGAGAGCGCCCGGATGAATGCAACCTTCATCTTTTCGGGGTTTGCACACGAGGGTATATAATTTTATTAGCAATAGAAATGCATGCAATCGTCTGTCTTTCCGTGTGCGGATGATGGGCGCACCACGAAACCGGGGAGCTCGCGCGCAATACAAACACAATTGCAAACGGAGCAGGCAGGCAGCAGCAGTGGTTGATTTGATGATTTGGCGAGGCAAAACAAAAGGCTGGAAAAGTGAAATCTTACAATTTGCTCTTCGTATTTTTTTCCCAATCTCACGCACAAGAGACGAAGAGACGGTCCCTGCATCGCAACACAACAATTAGAGGCGGGACGGGGCAAAAACAACAACCCAAAGTCGGGGTTGTCTTGGTGGATGGTGGTGTGGAGCAATGGGAACGATGCAAGTTGTGTTACAATCTTATTCCAATCGAGAAGATTTCTTCTGCTTTATAATTAGAGTGACATTGAAAAGCAAAAGTCGTCTGTGGTGCAGGAAAACTAGCAAAATGTAGAGACTTTAACGCTGCAGGTTCAGTTTTTTAGATGTTTTTTTTTAAATATTGAATTAGATATTTTATTTATATAATTTAAATTAAAACACGTCTATTGAAGTACTTAGTTCCACCTTTCACGTGTTCCAGTAAGCAATCGGGGCCTTTCCCGCTTGCACCTGCAATTGAATGGGGAAATACACTCAAAAATGGAACGTAGCTCATCCTTTTTGTTTTCCACTGACTAAGCACTTCATCGAACGCTCTCTTATCTGATGCGTGTTTTCGTACTCCCTTGCTTCTCTTTGTTACGCGATGATGACAACGGGTCGGTTAGCTTTCATACAAATTTCCCAACCTTCGGGATAATTTTCACGTAAAACCGATTGCTTTATTCAATCGTTCGGTCCACCGGCACTGGTCAAGGATACGGAAGGACCGGCATTGGTGGGGGGAGTATCTTTGTTTGCATCTAAATATCAGTGTTAATTGCTTTAAACATCACGACTACGTATGACGCTTTGGGATTTTCCCCTTTGGTAAATACAGAACATTTGAACATTGAATGCACAACGAGTTTGAAACGTAATCGAAAAGTTATAATTTCTTCAGGGATACAACGCAAAAACAGATGAGAAAAAGATCTGTTGGGAATTCCATTCTAACAATCTTTTATTTTCCCATCATCATGGTTGAGATTGATAGGAATTAATGTAATGTTTGTCAAAAACAGTAGAGGCGACTAAGAAGGAACATCCTTGGAGTTGGAGGAAACAAACTTTTGTGCGGTACTACTTTCAACACCCTCACAATGTCCTCGATTTATGGAAGATTTGTTTGAAGGTCTATAAGCCTTTCAGAGTAATTTTATCCGGGAGTCTTCCATGTGCTCCGTCAACAGCTCTAAAATATTGTTTTCAATGTTTTCGAATGTTTAAAGGTAAAGTTATTGGACAATGACACTCAATTCTCTGATGGCATTGCGCTGAGCAACTTCTGCACATTCCATATAATGTATGTATGTAGCAAAAGACTTCAACCACACTCTGTAAACGCAGCCATCACGAGCTGTCATTGGCAAACCCCAAAACATGGCTACCTTATAGAGACATTAGTGTAGAAAAACATCATGTGCAGCTTAGCGAATGCCATGTTGGGGAGACTTTGCAGCTTTGAGAGACATAAAATGTATTGAAAATGAAGGAACTGTCAAAAATGTTTATCTTAAGGAGACTTACTATCTTTAAGAGATACTTCGTTGGGCAGACTTGAATGTAATTCATATCGTAATAGTAATTCTAATGACCTAAGCCACTTAAATCTATCTTAAAACTGTATCCCACACACTCAGCCAATTTGGTCAAACCGGTCACACTATTAAAACATTCTTCTTCTTCTTTTCCTTCTTCTTCTTTATCGGAACAACAACCTCAAGAGGCCAGGAACTGCCATTTCTGGCTTTTTTATAACTTTATTTACCCGTAGCTAGATAGTCAAGTCCTGCGTAAGGAGGATTGGTCCGGTCTTGTCTTGTGAATTCCTTCATTTCCACTTATTATTCATCGTGTGTGGCACTTAATATAGCAGTAAAAGGAGAGATTTCAATTGGCAATCCTGTGCGTAACGTTAACGTAATCATTTATGATGAAAACATAATTAAAAACATCCATCTAATAATTCATGTTCTCTCGGTAGAAGACGTAAATGTACGGTAGAACCAAAGGAGAGAAAACCTTTCAGTCGCTAACCAGGAAAATAATTAAATTCTCCAATAAATTTATTGCCCCACTGCGGACCACGGAACAACAACAAAAAAACACTAAACAAGCGAGATAACTTTGTCGATTTGTAGTAAAAAAAAAATAACATCTTCTCCAAACCGATCCAACGCCGTGTGACCTTCCCTTAGCACGGTTTCTGCCAAGATTACCTCGGCGGATGGAGTGGAATCTAATGTTTGCCACAGTTCCAAACCATCGGCTTCGTCGCGTTCGGACGTCCCCATCACCATCTCGCCACTGTGTTTCATTGAAGGAAAATTTGGAAAATTCGACATTTCAACTCCACTCTCTTGTCTAGCGTTGTCCCCTTCCCGTGCACAGTAACGGACACACAAACACCCAGTGTAAGAGCAGAACGAAAAAGAAAAAAAAAACATGCGGGTAAGAAGAAAACAGATGAAGCAGACCGCCACGCCACGAGGCGTGAATAGCGTTTCCGATCATTATGCTTAATTTTATTCCGGACCCGGGCTGGGCCAGAGTAAAGGAAACTTTTTCGAGTGGAGAAAATCAGTTTTCATTTCGTCCGCACACACACACACACACACACTTTTTCTTTCGCAAAAGCATGGTCACACACAGCAGGGCAAGCAACCGACAGCCGATCGCGATGTGGCCGAGTTTTGCATCGTCTTGTGCTCCACCTTCACCCTCTTGCGGTGTGTTGTGGCCATATGATTATTGGTCAAATTGAAAGGAAAGGAGAGAAAGGGAAACAGCAGAGAGGGGCCACACCACACAGCCAGCCACATTAGCGATAATGCTCTTTTGGGGTGGTTTGGGGTGTGGCATACTGGCACTCGACTTTGACGAAGATGAGGCTGGCAATGTGGTCTGCCAATGCCGTGTTGGGAGCGCCATCGACCGTCGATTAGATGCAATTAGAAGCATTAGACTTTGACCCCTTGAGGAACGTGTTTTTCTTACTCCTCTTTTTTTTGGGAGTTTTTTTGCAAAAAAAAATAGGTGAGAAGCGTGAGGTGAGTTGAATTATACCCGTTACATCTTCACTTTCCTATGCGTTCACGGTGATCTTGATGATGATGATGATGATGATGATGATGATGGAGAACGATATGTTTAAGGTCACTGGAGATGGGTTTCATAAATAAAGCCGACACCACTTCTTACTACACCTTGAGAGACCTATTCCACGTGATCATTTTAGGATTATTACTGAAGGTTAGAATAATATTGGCAATGATGAATAGAACAATAATTCATAGAGAGCTGTGCAAAGAATATGTAAAATACATTGACACATTGACATAGCGTTGTGCTCGGTAAGTAGAAGGCATGCCACCAGCAAACAGAAACGATGCGAAAAAGCGAATGAAATTTCTTCTCAATTCTCCCGAACCGAACCACACGAACCAATTGACCTGTGCATCATCGTCTTCATATACTGACGGTATATCTCTATTGATTCAGTAATATTTGGTATCACATGTTGCCCTAACGCTCTTCATTGAAGCCACAAACGAAAGCCACGGGCCCAGAGAGAGAGGAAGACGGTAACCTTTAGGGTCAATATTGTAATTGAATTTATAAATGGAATCATTATTCTCGATGCGTAACAGAAACCAGGCAGAGAATGGTTGGACACGGAACAGCAAAGTATACGCAAAATGAAGGGATACAGAAACAACGTAATGTGATTATAATAATTTCCAGATTTTATGTATAAATATAATTGTATTTCAGGTTAAGTTTCAAAACACTTGGTCTAAGCAGTCCTTTCTTTTCTGCATCGGCACAACCACCTCAAGAGGTCTAGTAGGCCTGCCATTTCTGGCTTTCGTTGACATTATTTACTTATATTATGTATTATATTATATTATTATATATTGTAATATATAACATAATACATATTATTATATTATATATTATTTATTTATAGCGGGATAGTCTGTCTCAGGGGTTTGGTCCGGATGGGATTTTGGACCGGTCCTTGTCGTGTGAAGACCGGTGTCGCTACCAAAGTAGTTAAGGTCTCTCTTAAACTATATAGTACACTCTGATACAAACTGGGGCATCAAGCGGGTCACAAGAAGTTAGAAGATAGTGAAAGTACCTTCTATAAATATTGCTTTAGTTCGCCTAGTGTCAACGTACTCTGTTTAGAATATTAACATTAAATAAGGTAAGCAGCTTATCTAAATCTGAGGAGTGTTTGATAATCTATTTGTGCCGCAAATATAATACAATTTTTCCCACATTGGAGAGTTCTTGATGCACATCAAGGGAGTTCTTAATCAGGCACATCTACTATAAGATCTGCCATTGCATGACTCACGATGCACCTATAGTACAGTACAAGCAATAACACGTTTGCGTGTAATATACAAAGGAGTTACACTAAAGGCAATTTAGTGCTGAATTCGTGCCGCTAATTGCAGTTCACCAATGCACCGTACTTGCTAACACACTGCACCTCAACTGCATTGGTCGTGCGCGATGAATCATATTAGTAGCTTCTCTAGTCCGTGATGATCTTTTCTTCAGCTTTTTTCTCCCCGTTTCGCCTGCAAGTGCAACAGTGCTCTGTTGTTTACCCATAACCCACCCGGGAGACACGTTTGAGCATGCAAAAATGCTAGGGCTAATGGTTGCATCTTTATCGTCTCGTGAGACCGGCGCCATACAATCGATCTTCCCCCTGCTAACGGTGGAGATGTTAGACACTGTCGGTGGCGGAGGGCATCGATCGCAGAAATTAATAATAAAACAAAAAAGAAATCGAGATGCAAATAAGGCGGGCGTGAACGAACGGATAAAATAGATTCGTCTCGCAAATGCATGCTAATGAGCAGTTGTTGCTCGCATCATCACTGTGTGAGGTAGGAACAAACAAACCTAATCTTTACGACATGTATTTTGGTGATTGCTACTCTGTTCAAAGTAGACAAAGCTATATGCAAATTTTGATTCCAACTTCCTAAGAGTGGGGTAGATCATCCCAAAAGTTAGAAAGCTTAAGCTTTAAGCCTGTATAATCCAGGTACCGGGCTGTATCATTCTGTACAGATTCGTAAAGGACATAGCATTTTGACATAGAGAATGACACAAAGGATCATTTTTGTAAACTACAATTTGAGAAAAATCGATTAAAGTTTAGAGTTTTAATTTTAATTTTAATTCATTTGAAATAACATACAAGTCTGATTATTAAAATAATCTTTTTTTAGTTGTTTTCGTTAAAAAAAAATTGATTACCTTTTTCGCACACGGGAAACATGGCCTAACCTGGCTCAGACCAGCTAGCAAAATTCTTTGTTTTGACATTTGTTGAGCTTTGATTTTAGGTGCTTGGGTACTTTCATTGAGAAACCAATCTAATCCGTCTTTCCTAGGCTTAACTTGGCTTTCCATTTGTATGGCGAGCAGTAAGCGGATAAGTCTGGAAACGACAAAACGCATACATAAAAACTGGCTTAATGCGTGATCTACCCCAGTATCTCATAAGAAATAGTCAAGGAATTTCAGGAAAGGCGTACATACTTAATTTAAAGACAGTTTAAAGACGCATCGGTTTCATTGGAAAAGCAAGACACTGTTGAATTCTAACTGCTGTGGCCCATTTTCGTGGAAAATTAAAAACAACCTTATCATGTCAAGGTTATTCCCTTAAGCGATACACAACTTAACACAAAAACAATGAATTCGGGTGACCTCCAGATGTCAAAAACGCAACAATCCCAACCAAGAAATCAAACCACTTTAACGGCAAACGAAGGTCGCGTACCAGACATCTTCATTTCTGCAACAAAGCCAAACGAGTCCGACACCTTTTCAAACTTTCGGCCCTGCCCCAAGATTGATCTAGCTCAGGCCCTTGGAGAAATACAATGGCAGCTTGCGGACGGGGGTCAAACAAGCGTTTCCGAATGTTCCAACGCTCCATTATGGTTCAAACTGACGTCCGACGGACCAATTGGTCAAACGGATGCATTTATTATAAAGTTTCGCCACCAAAACCGGTCCCGGACCAACGTTCTCTGGGACCATCAGGGGAGTGGAGAATGTGTCTGCCTTCCTTGCGGACGATGACGGGTCATCTTCTTTACATACACCGTCCATAACGGAGCCTGTCTTCCAGCTTTTAATGCTTGGGTGGAAAGCAGGATGGACCTGTAGCGGCGCCTGAGTTCCAGTTTCTTGCTTAGAATGCTTCGATGCATATCTTTCTCTCCTGGTAGCGCTCCGGTTCTGGACCACATTAAGGGACAGGTTGGCTTTGGGCTTCGCGATGAGGGCGAATAGTACGCCCGCCGCCGCACTAATGCTTCCACGCGTAATCCACGTTAATAAATGCGTCCGCCATGAGGGAACCTGGGCGAAGCAATAACTGGTTTCGTCCCTCCGTTGTCGACCAGGTGGAAAATTGACCACCAAGAAGCATTCCTTCTCGGGGTTGAAGAAAATTGTACAGCTGACCTTTGCGGGGGTTCACAGCCGGCCAGCCGGAGTTCTATCACTGCGCTGCCCTAATGTATTCGACCACGGAGTGCCGTAGATGGGGGGAGCATTCGGGAAGGTGTCTGGGAGCTCGTTAGAAAAGTATTTTAATGGTACCTGCAACCGTACCAAGACGTTGCGCATGAAGCGCATTAGGAACGCGTCGGAGAAGGGTGTAAATTTAATTGCTGTTTACGATGAAATCCATTGCATTTTATAGAACTCCACTCTTAAAAAACAGTCACTTTATGAGCTGATCTTCAAGATATAGCAATAGACATAATATACCTCAACAGCGAGCATATCGTGGCCCCCTAAAGACCTACCTAATGGCGGTAAGAGAGCTTCAAACATTACCCTTCAACGGACAGATAATTAGTTTTCAAAGCAATTGCCAACAAAAAAAAAACCCACCCTTCCAAACCACCACCATTTCCTGGCGGCGAGGAAAACAAACAAAACGATCAAGGATGCCACTATTTCCATCCTCGGTTTTAACTGCATTAGGCGAACTGTTGGCAGTTTCTGGGATCATAAAAACGTAAATTATCGATACGGTAATTATCGTAAAAAATACGTGCACAAAAATAGAGTTGCTCAAGGCGGTCGCGGCGCGGTGTGCCAACTGCCGAACCCGAGAGAATTCCAACCACGAAGAGCTAAGAACCTCACCCCCCCAAGCACTCGGTCTCCAAGCACCCGACACCACGGCAGGCGCGGATATTGATGACGACACGGGGCAAGAACTAGCCAGACTGGCACACACAACGGCGCTGGGAACTCGTTTTTCCAGTACGAGGTAGTTAAAGTGCTGGGGCGGCTATTCGAAACCGGCGGGACCGGGGCAGTTCACTCCACAACGAAAATATCGACTAGCGATTGGGGGGGGGGGGCACAAGCACACCAACACTGGGCGGACACTGCGTTGGCATCACCGCACACTTCTCTGTGCTGCTCTGTGCCACATAGCCGTCATCATCATCCGGCAGTCGAACGGACAAGTCCATGCTGGAGCGTCGAAACCGGGGCGAGACGACACACTCGGCGACCAAGTTCATTGTCCCGAGGTTCTTGTACGGGAGACCCCGCAGCAAAGAGCACAATCACACACACACACACATACCCGTTTGGACGACCACCTCACCCGGGGCCCCTCGTCTCACTCGCCCATCAGCATTGAATGTGGCCGTAACGTATACAGATAGTACCACGCGCGTTGTTCGTTCCTGGGGGAGCTTTATCGTTCGGTTCTCTTCTTTTGCTCAGTCTCAGCCCTTCAAAGATCTGACCGCAACATCATGCATGCTTGCAGACAGTGCTGCCATGGGGGGGGGGGATCAGTTTGTTGTTGTTTTTTTTTAATCTGTCTCCAGTCGCTGCGTGGATGACACAAACCCAGCAAAGAACGTGGTACACCATTTCACTGCAAGTTGCTCTTGCTGGTGGTGGAGCATATATCATGATTACAAAAAAAAAGACTCTCCAAACATACGGAGCAATTTAACGAACTCATTAGCTCAACGTAGAATTGAACGTTTCTGTTTGATTGAAAATCTTACCACACTTTAAGGGTTTTCTAAAGGGTTCTTTAAGGGAGGGTTTAAATTCCCATTGTGGTGGGGGTATTTGCGTTCGCAAACGTGCATCGTGCAGTTAATATTGAGCAAAAATCGTTTGCAAACACGATACGAACAACGATTGTGGGGTTGTGTGCCAAAACAGACCAGTGATGATTCAAGCTACTCACCCCCACCCCCTCCATTACAGCTAGATAACGATAAGGGGATGTATGATATCTTATCAATGGACGGTGATGCACCAAACTCTTATCACAGGCGTTCATCTAACACGGTTCGAAATGGAGTTAACCGTCAGAACATCATTTACTTGCTTATGTAATTCCGATTCTATCAGAATATCATCAAATAAACTGACATTTCTTTGACTATTGTAAATAATTCCTGTAACTGTTAATTAATTCGCACTATATTCGGTAACTAAACACCTAACAACATCTGTTATACATTTTTCTAGTACGCTAGTTCCAGATATTTATTATATTCTTATTACAGATATATTGTTCAACTAACTTGTCTTTTTGTTTTATATCGACCTCAAAAAAGCCCAACAACCTCAAGGGGTCTAGGTCTGCCATTTCTGGCCTTTTTTGGGCAGCTCTGCGTCCGGATGGGATTTTGGAATAGTCGTGTGAAAACCACTACCAACTACAAAAAAATCCCCTGGGAGGCAGCCCCAACTAACTTATTTTATTTCATTATATACCACAATATATCATCAATGAAGTTCACGAAAATAATTTCTGTAACTTATTCCTGTAACGCTCCAATTATTCTCACCATCTACAGTAAATAAAGATGATCTAACAACAGCAGTGATATATTTTTCTAGGCACTATTTTGTCCAAAATCACTTCAAAAAAAGCTTCCATCTGCTCAAAAAGCCATTCATAATAGGAGTTTAGATTCCATTTCGTTACGAAGAAAAGAGTTCATCTGAGTTTGATTCCGGCATTTAAGGAAGCCAAGATCTAGTAGGATCACCCAAGCCATTGTGGATGATAGAATGTTCAAATACAATTCTCAACCTTCGCTAGAATGTTTGCAGTAATAATTGGCAACGAATGTCCCTAGAAAGCAAGTCAATAACCTAACTGTTTTCCGTCCATTGCAAAACTTCCCCAGCCTAATACTGACTCATCGAACAATCGGTTGCAGCAAAAGCAAGCAACCAAGAAAATGCATAAACAAACCCCGGATGAGTCATGACGCACTAGCGATGCGCACTGTACTGTACGCACATCCGCCCAAGAGTGCAGTAGCACACAGGGAAGACATGTCACTCAACGGCATACAGATGCAATAGTGCAATGGAAGTGTGAGGTAGCCGCAGAACAGAGTTCGCCAGGTTCATCTATCGATCATTTTCGTGCCGTATTGTGGGCTTAAAGGTGGCCGGGGATCACCCACTCTCTTACTAAAACGCATGCACATAACCATTCCTGCCCATCTGCTGCACATTTATTCTGCTTTCTCGGGCTTCAAACAGTTCCATCCATGCACAGCTGAAATATGATCGTGTTAAGGGAAAGATCACAAGCTCATCCATTACCGAAAGGGCACTGGATAATCGGCCCATGCTCGCAACCAAACCCAAGAACACGCAACGCCACGCACACTCGCTCCGTGGTCGGAGAGTTTATATTTAGCGCTAACGCCGAATGTATTTTCACGTGCCGCAGAACTCCGTCAGGAACGGTTACTCTTTCCGAACCAGTTTGCGACCGCGAGACCCACGGACGGATGATGGCAAACGGTCGACTGACGTGTCGCTGGAAGCACCAAAGCCGGCAACCAGAATAAGCCTACTTACGCACAAATCCAAACAAACTGGCCTGCGCCTAGTAACACTTCCTAATGGGCATCATCTCGGGCTTGCGCGAGTGCGCTTTTCGGGCGAGAGATGTTTGTAAATAATCGTAACGCTGGGTCGTTTGCTGGTGGGGTTTTCGACCAGCCTGGCGAGTTGCTGTCCGTACATCATTACAACAGTAAAAACGTGTGTGGTTTATAGCACAGCAGCAACTTTGGGCAACAAGAACAAACCAAACCCTTACCTTGTACACCTGTCCGTATGTTCCATTTCCGACGACTTCGATCAGCTCAAAGATTCCAGCAGGATCCTGTAACGGTAGGAAAGAAACGAAACGAAACTGTCAGTAAAGCAACTTTCAAACCATGACGATTTTATCACAACGACAAAGTTTCCCAGGGCGCTCCCCACAGACGGTGGAGCGCTCCAACCCGCGCCCCCCCCCCCCCCATCTGGTTGCAGAGAGGAATGCAATTTACACCGCAATTTCCTTTCCGCAATTCCCCAGGCAAGAGCAACCAGCAGAGTTCAGGGATTAGATTTGAAGTGCTTTGGCAACGGACGGTACCAGGCTCGTGTGCCCGGAAGGTGGAAACTGCCCATTTACCATCTTTTCACACCTATTTCGCGCATGTGGAACACACCGAAGCGGATTGTGGAGAGGCGAAGCGGCACGGCGGTGTGCATGCATTTTCATAAGATTTTCCTCCGGGCACAGTTCTATCGATTTCGCCATCCCCACATCACGGCACATGGCTTGCGGTGGGGAGGAAAACTACACACTGCTGCTTCCTTTTCCTCGCCAAAGGAAATCGAACGTTGCGGTTTTATCGATGTAAAACGCGCTTAACTGCATTCGGTTGGATGTGTTTGTGGTGCGGGAAAAACTAATATCAATTCGCCGCTCCACACTCCAACCGATGGCTTCTCTGCGTGTTCTGGAAGCTAATGATGTTTTGGTAACCTAGATCGGATAGGAGATCTCTGAATTCTCCACTCGCCGCTCACCGCGCAGAGCAGAGACGGCGCGGGGAAATAATGGTGGTGGGAAATGCGGAGGGAAATTGGGCCGATCGCTAGGCGGGTGATGACGCTACTGCATGAAAAATCAAATTTCCCAACCCAACACACCAACGCGAACGAGCGAACGCATCGTTGCTGCAGACGTAGATACATAGCCACAACGAGACGGAATAGTTTGGTGGGGTCGCTATGATGAGGCGGGCAAGTGGCATGCAGGCAGAAGTTTTCAATCAACACACTGTGGTTACCGGACTACACGGAGCAAACTGATTCGTCTGAAAAGATGGACACCGTGCCCTGGAGCAGGGGAGCACAACCGTTGGGAGGGAAGGTTGGGAAGGAAGGGGTGGCGGTGCTAGGCGAGCGAAAATTGATAAGACCCAGTTTCTAAAGCGAAGCTGCGTCCGAAACAACGGCACGCATATAACGTGCGAGCACAGCATCATCATGAATCATTACGCACCGTGGTACTAGCGCATGGTAGCGTTTTATACTTGGCGCACCGAATTGTGGCTGAAAATGGTACGCCTTTTCACCGCCGTCAATTCACAACCGAACGCATTTACAAAGATGAAGCAAGAGGGGGGCTTTTTTTACTCGTTTTTTTTTTAAAGCGGCTTTGAATCCTCTTGGCTAATGTTCACCTCTCTCCAAACACTCGAAACAGATGATGTGGCATTTGATTTGGCAAAACAGTCAAAACATTAGACAAATGGAGCAGTTGATAGGGAAAAATTATCTAAAGCTAGTTAAATGCTGAATGCAAAACATTAAGACACAACTAAATCTTTATTTTTTATTGGATGAGGATCGGACTGGAAGTAAGTCAAGTGTCGATTGTTTTAAACAATTAGATTGTGACGAATGGATTAAATATTCAATGTTTAAATTATGTTCTGTTACTGATTAGTTATTTTCCCAATATTTCAATTTGTTTAGTATGGTATATGTTTGTTCTTCATTAAATTTAAACTTATTTGGAGATCTGCTAGTTGGTAAGTCAATGTCTAAATAAAGGAATTGTAATTTGAACGTTTTTTTGTTTATCTACTAACAAGTAGACGCTTCAAGTCCCATCGATAGATATTCCCTACTGATCTTTCCGTCCAGCAGCTCATAATACACTCTATCCAGCTGGTCCCACCAAGTAAACGTGAATGATCTCCTAGCTATGATTTATTTTAAATAAAAATCCTAAACTAAGCAGAAAACTCCTCTCAAGCAAAGGATAAAAGACCCTATAGCATGGAAGCTTTAAATTAAATATGAGTTAAGAGGCAAATCAAAAGAAATTATTTATGATTTTTTGTTGAAAGAAAAAAAAATACTCCATGATCTTCCAGGATCTGGTAAAGAAAAAGAAAACCATAATTCACACATAAATCCATCCAAATTTATAGCAAACCGAGCAAAGCTGTCACATAATAAATCAAATTTAAAATGGATTTTATTACCAGGAAGTGGCGAACGGATACGCAGATACAACTTTAACAACTTTACAACCCCGTGCAGGTCAATAAAGCAATTTAATTTCCTTTCGTATGCTCTCGCTAGCCTTGGGTTTTACCGGACATGCCCAAAAGCAGTCCCCAGAAAACAAAACACCCCGAGGGTGAAGGTAGCGGACGGACTGTGTTTAATACACCAATTAAATTGCGATTGACCTGCGGAAGAATAAAATCAAATGAACAATGTCGATTGCTCTGTCCAAAACAAGGTGTAATGGCCATCAAATACATACACACGCACGCAGTGCGTTGGTCAAGGAGAGCTTTTCCTAATCGGGACCAATCTCCATGTCCATTCCACGCAATCCACCTTACCGTACAACAACTTCAATCACAATGCACAGGCAAGTGCGAATTCACATTCGGCGGAGGTCAATTACGCTTACAGAAATAAATAACCAGGAACAAATAATCCACCCTCGATCCACGTCCCACTGGCACGGCATGGGCATGTAATTCGGTATTGTTTTTTAATGGCGCATTCCACACGTCAGATCAAGCGAGGGATTGGCCACCCGAATTGTTCCATCTTGCCCGATGCTAGGGTGCAGCACAACCGTACACGATCCCCTCGACACCCGCGTGAAGGTGTCAAGGTGAAATTGCCATGATGCAATAGTGGCGAAGTGAGCCAGAGGTACAAAAAAAAAACTAACAATTGACCTCTTGCCTTCCCGGACAAAACATTACGCACCGGCTGCGTACGTATGGGGGGGGGGGGGAGTTGAGATAGATTTACGTGATCGACAGACGCTTTTGGAGATTGTGGCCAAAACGGAACGAATGAACGGTCCTCCCACGAGTATCGGATGTGGGCGGTAAGAAGGGATGGCTTATGAACTACCGAGGTTGGCCTTTTCCTGATGGACACATTTTCGGAGGACAGGTCAAATTGTTAATGTGTGGTTGGGGTGGCATTGGGGTCAATGACTAACATATCAAAGCTATTTGCATCACAAAGCCTGGACGGTGGAAAACCCTTCACGAGTTGGGTATTTCAACAATAAGCGATTAGCTAAAGAAAAGAAGAGAAAGCTGCCAAGTGTTTTGCTGTTTTTGCTAATTTTAAAACAAACTAATGCGACTTCTCTGTTTTTGTTCCACAGAAAAGCTCCTCTAAACGCAACCTCAAAAACTATTTCTTCCCATTACACCAAACAAGAATCTATTGATTTGTCAATTTCCAGGACCACAGCGACAAGTTAATTTCTGACCAAATTACACAACACAAACGCTGCGTTAAATTCCCGAAGGAGATGAAACCGGTTCCCTTTCGGTAGCTTCCTTGGGACGACGAGCGCGCTCCCGCATAATCCCGGCCTGTCAATTTACTAAATCGATGGCTCGAATGCGTATCGAAGTGGGCACTCCGATTAAAATATTCATAATCCGCCGGTCCTCCCGTAGCGTGTGTGTGCGATGGAAGGACCAGAGGGTCGAGTGTATTGAGCCGAAACAATTATAATCTTATCACTGTCCAATAAATCAATAATTAACCCAAAAAGACCCCCCCCCCCCCCCAAAACTTCTGCGGCCTCATCAGTCACAACAAAAGGGAACAAAATCAGGGGGAAAAAGGGAAACTAATTTTCACCTCATCCCAATAAGTGCCGGTTGAGCATCGGTTAATGCATAACACGGAACACACTGCCCCCCTTTTTGAATCACACCAGCCGATGATTCAACGGTGGGTGATTTTTCCTTCTTGTCCTACATCTTCATCACGGTACAGGAAACGTCTAAAGATCGCCTCCAAAGAGGGGAGGGTCACCAATGAATCAGCACGCTCCTGTCGATCTCTGCAGCGAGGAATTCGTCTCGTCGCACCAAGCGAGTTTTAAAATTGCGTTTGTTTGTTTCTGCTAGTCCTTTGCCAGTTTTGCCAATCCGACAGGTCACAGACATTTTACTAAACTCCGGTCATGAATCAGTGAGTCAACGTGCAATGGTGACAATTTGTTGGGATTATTACTTAGCACACCGTTGGTGGATTGCACCGTATCGCACCGTAAGACACGCGAACTCATAGAAAATTCACCACAAAAAAAGAGTCCGTAAGGGTATTTTCTGTTTCCCGATGGCAACACACATCAGTCAGCTTGGAAAAAAAAATTTTAATTGACACCAGAAATGATGTCCAATGCAATAATTGTTTGAATTTTAATACCCTTCCGGGAATATACGAATTCCTGCTTCTGGCCACGCGATGTATCATACAGCGAGCCAAACAACGTGCCAGCTTCAAGTTTAAAGCATCCTCACGTTTCTTCCCACACGAGAAGGGGGGGGGATATATAAAAAAGGAACAAAAAACAGACGACATTTTTTTTTGTTTCGCTTCTTATCAACTCACTACTTCACACTACGCAGTTACCCGCTGCTGCAGGCATCGTCTTATCTCGCCGTAACTGACTGTGGCTGTGTGTACGCAACACCCAGCGTATCAGCAGTGGGTAGAGGCAAAAAAAAAACCATGAGCCAAAGCCAAGAAGCGTCAGCGAAGTGCATTTTTTTCCGGTGATTTTGTTTAATTCAAACAGCCCATGATATGTGCTGGATCAAAGAACCGCTATCCTTCCGTCTGCGATCTAAGCAAAGTGCGACGCGAGATTGGAGCAAAGGAAAACAATTGGGCTTATTGTGGTTCGCTGTTTGCTGCATGTGTTCTAGCCGAGGGGGGGAAGAAAATCTCGAACAGATGCACCTATTGTGCCAATGTTTCCGTTGCGTTGGGTGATGCAAGAGCGCAACCTTAGTTGGTTGTATGAAACCTAGGATGAATGGTCACCCCTAAAGGTATTAAAACTATTAATAGATTTCTTTATGATGCCACTGAGAAGAAAATTAACTATAATTATCATGTTTAAAATGGGCAAAAAATGCACGTGTGCAAAAAATGAAGTTTTTACTGCAAAAGGAACATTCAATCTCTCATGATTCACAGTGCACTTACAAATAAATAGAATTATAATTTTTTGTTTTTGGTTTATAAATACTAATAATCTGAGGTATTTTTGAATTCATTCGTTCCGGGAACCGATTGTCGAAGATCAATTTTGATACATTTTTGATCATTTGATTAATTTTGACAATATATATCATTTTTCATCATTTGATCAATTTTTTACAATTTTATAAAATAATTAACAGACATTTATTTAATTTTCTTTTGTGGTTATATTCTTCGTAGATAAAAAAAAACGTTCCCTTACGGTAACAATGGGACAGAGAAACCAATGAAATAATTGGTGTGCAGCCCTTTGAACATCTCGTAACTCCAAAAGGGTTTTCTTCCATTTTTAAAACGTTCCGTCCATTATTGAACGTTGCATAAACTGAACACAATCCACTACTTCACAAGGTAGGAATGTAAAAAAACCATTTGGAACGTGATTCATCCATTTCCAGTGATACTATGTGTTGCACGTAGCAACATTCATTGCAACCCATTATCGTTTAACCATTTCCACAAGCATGAAGTAATTGATTCTAACTGGCAAATAAATGACATAAAATCAAACTTCCTCCATGACATAAAACACACAGAGTGTGCAAACAACGGTATACGCTGCAAAGGTGCGCGCTGGCCATGCGAGGACGCGCGAAAAAAAAAATGCACAAGGCAATCACCCTTTCGCGCGATGCGTCCCAAAAATGGAGAAACACAAGCAGGGCGCGACGTGACTGACCGGCGGAGGGAAGGCAGAAGGCATCCGGCGACCTCTATCATTCGCAATCGAACACAACGAAAGCACGGCACAAAATCGGTCCGAGAACAGAACAGAACTCACACGCACGATCGACCTTGGGATGATAAATGGCGCAACAACCCGCCGATCGGTGCCGCGGCACTTTACTCGAACCCGTGCGCATCCGCCGCGCATGACTCCGAGAGCACGTTGAATCACCCCTCGAATCGATCGAGAGGCGTAAGAAGCGCTCGAGAAAACACTGACCGATCGGCAGAGGTGTGTGTTTAAAGACAGATCGGTCGGTGTCTTCGATAAGCACAGTTGAATACGGAACGCATTGTTTAATATTTGAATGAAATTAGCGATTGTAATATTAAGAAGTGCTTCCGATTGTATAAATATTGCTTTTGAATCCACCATACTGCTAAACAGATTCATTGACTGATTGAACATTTATGTGATGAATGCGATCGATACCCATGGAAATTTAATTTCAATGTCTACATTTAATTGTGGAAATTGATATCGATTTTGTAACCAAAGTCTCATAACAATCTACACGTACATCAGAATAACAACAATGACATAAAAAAGAAAATATAGATTAAGAGCTATGGACGCATCCATTCAACTCGTACTCGGCAACAGAAATAAAATATCAAGCCATCAAAAGCATCAAGCACCTCCCCCAATCGAAAGTACACTTAATTGTTATGAAATTGTAGGCTTATTTATTTATTCACTTGTTTACCGTTCGCCTCGATATTGGACAGGATTTGTTTTCCGTCCATAACCCTCACGGCGTACCAGACCAGCCCCACGCGTCGGGATCGTAAATTTTGGCACGAAACCCATGGGCTCACGACGTAATAGTGGATCAATATAAGAGAACCACAAAAAACACATTGCGAAAAAATGAAAAACAATAACATTACGGCGCACGTGAAGTGTTGCTGAAAGCAACAAATGAGCGCAATCAACGAAAAGTTTCGAATTGTGATGGTTTGATTGCTGTAGTGACATAATTTTGTGTGACATAGGTTTTAGGTTCCGATGATCGTTCGGTCATCGGTCGAAGAAATGATGAACTGGGCTTCACTCAGTTCACCTGATCTGATTATTATTGAGAGGGAACACACTGTGATTCACTGCTTTTCTTTTTCCGTTCATTTCCTTAATGGGTCTTCACAGTGATGCATTCACTTTCTTTTAATTTACTCTCGAGAAAAAAAAACATTCAAAAATAGGTGAAAATAATGAAAACAAATAGCAAAATCATGTGAAGCTAATTTTAAAACAGAAAATGTTAGAATGAAATAAAAAAGATGTATTGTTGTTGCAAATACAATCACCAAAACAGTGAAAAAACAGTGACAACAAACGATGGAATAATATGTGACGTACAGTAACGGAACTGATCACACAGTAAACAGTATTTAATTTTAAATAACATTCAACGACAACGTCGCTAATTTTTTTTTTTTTGCTTGTCGCCCGGCGGTCACTGTTCCGCTTCCTTTCCTTCGCGCGCGCGTGAGAATTCGCGCACACACAATAACAAAAGGAACTGAAAACAGACCACCAACACAACGCCGCCCAGTGCGTTGTTTGGTTTATGTCGCATCGCGTATGTCATGGTTAAAATTAGTTCCACGACGGCGATCGGACGGCTCTTGCCCTAGACCGCGCGCGGAGAGGACCTCCATTCGATGTTTGTTTGGGTAAGCGCAAAAGGGCATAAAAAATATATAAATCTCACTCAAGTAGCGAAATAACAAAATCTCATATCCCCTAACCAGAAGCAACAGTCAGACAGCTTGGTGATCGTGTGCACCGCCTCCCTCCTACAAATTGCCTCCCCTAAATAGAAGAAACATACTCCAAAATGGAAACCTTGGGCTAGTGTTGGGAACAATGTGCCAACGGTTGTTTGGCCATCGTTTGCTGCCGGGTAGAACGCTCACCCTAATTCATCCCCCGCAGAGAAACGATAATAATTCGATCAATTGAAGTGGCGTTGTCTTCGTCTTCGTTTCGGTGTGAGCAAGCTGAAAACACCAATTAGGCGCGTGTGGCATGAGTCAGAAGAAGTATCTTTTCGGAAGGTCTTGGAGAAATCAGCATCCGGGGGGGTGTGATGAGCGCTGGTTGACATTTTACAATAGCATGGTTTTAAGGGCAGTGGTCGGCAAAGTTTGACTTTGCCTCTTAGGAATAGGACCACGACATAAGAAGAGATCTGCACAAGTGGATAATAAAGATGAAGTTCTTCGAAATTGATAGTGTACCTCTTCTTCATCGGCCTCACAACAACCTCAAGAAGTGTAGGCCTGCCATTTTTGGCTTTAATTTTAATCTTATAAATCAAATTTATATATTACTTCAATTAAATTGAATTTAAAATTGAAATCCTATACGAATATGTAAGGTAGGTTATGCACCAACATTTTCTTATTCGCTCCTCAAAACGAACTCAATGTTTAGTCCAATTTATGATATTAAGCCAGAGAAGGTTGTCGGTTGGGGTTCAAGAAAAAAAATTAAAGAAAACACATTAGGAGATATATTTTGCAAACAAGCAAAACGGCCCGGCTAATTGATCATTCAAATGGAGCTATTTCACGCGAATGTTTGACTAGCACATTCTCCAAACCTAGCACATACTTTGTTTGTAAAATAGGATTCCACCGTAAGCCAATTTGGATGATAAATATGAGCTCATCTTCATTGTCAGCTGACTCAACACTAATTAATCTGGGGAGAAGGGGGCTTTTTTTTCGTTCCTTAATTGCACAGCCGTTATCTATGTTGTGCGAACTGAAAAAGTGAGGGGGGGAAGGAGGAGGCAAAATTCCGAAACATTAACAATAAAAACAAAACCCATATTCCTTTGTTGAACAATCTCGTCGTCAAATTATCTCATTCGCTGAAAGGCTGTTTTTTTTGGTTAATAAATCAAGCCAATTGTATTTTCATGGATAGCGACACGCTCGTGCGCAAGAAGTTGGTGTGTGATCGGCGTGCAGTTGCACAGTGAAGATCCAAAATAATTATTAACAACAAAAATGTTCAAAATATTCGCATTCGTTAAAGAGCGTCCAGATTTTACACCGGATTAAAGGGTAGCGGCCGAAGAAAACAAAACTATTTTAACGAAGAAAAAAAAAACAAAAGTACAGCTGCGATTTGGTTTTGTGTGAGTTATTTTTCCCTCAAAATCCCATGCCATCCCCATGTTATATATTGTTTTTTTTTTATACAGCTTTTCATCTTCCCTCTCTCCTGGCACACCTTATGAATCGATTCGCTGAGAAACGCCGGTCGGTCTGGGAAACGAAAATGTCCATCCAGTCGGGTTTTGGTACCGACCGGCGGCATAACTTTCCCGTCCATTGGGGACGTGTGGGAAAGTTTGCTCAAAGGCTGGAGGAAAACAACAACAACAACAAACCAGGCCCCGACATTAAAAACTATCTTATCGCATTTTTCCTCCAGCCACGAAATACCTTTCTCGCTGCTCGATGCGAGTCACCAAGTTTTCCATCATTTTTCCGCCTCACGAAGGTAGGTTGCTTGAACTCTTGGGAAAAAAACAGCTCAGCTTTTCCGTTTTTCAAGCCTATCTCTCGGCCCACACGGCCATAGACGTATGGGGTCAAAGGGAGCGCCGCAAGTAGCTGAAACCTTTCGCAAGTTCGAGGTTCGAGGAATCTGCCTTTGCTTTGAATAGTTTCATAATAATTAGCAAGCGCTTCCACCGCACAAGAAGTGCAACATCCCGCGGGGCAAACGGGCGAACACCCGGTTTGGGGTCGGTTGGTGAAAATGATGCTCACAAATCGAGCAGAATCGACTGGTGGCGTAGAGGCTGCCGTGTTGAGTTCTGTTTGGCGGAAAGGCTTCGGCACGAACACACCGCCCCGGTGGCTCTCCCGCGTAACTTAATGATGGCGCGTGCGCGAGCGCATGATCTCATTTCCGGTGGGAAATTTTCCGCTTTCTACCTCGTTTTTTTTTGTTGCGCTTCTTCCACCGTTTTGAGTGCGGTTCCGGTGCAGAGCGTTCGGTAAATAACAACGACACACAAATGTGGAAACCTACCGTCCGATGGATGGACGAAAGCGTTACAACACAGCATAGGAGATATTGAGTCAGCAGAACACACGGCAGGGTGTTGCTGTGTGTATTTTATTTCTTATCACTCCACCCAAAAGGATGTTGTGTGGTGGTGTCGGACGAGACGACGATCAACAATAAAATACCGTCTCGGGTTTGTTATTGGCCATTGGTAGCCACAATCAAAACGATTTAAGGGGGTAGTACACTATGGACATTTTTGAAATTTGTTTGTGGGTTAAAAAAAAGTTGTTAGAATGTCTTCCTTTATCATTAACCATATATAAAGTTCATGAGACATTCCTTTCTGTTTCTCCTTTCTTACACATGTTTAAGGTTGAAAAGCGACTTGACTGGAACGGTTCAATAGCATTACATTAATTTTTGGGGTAAAACAATTTCACATAACTTTTGCATATTTTGTCTGTAGTATGAACTCAAAAACGTATTAAAAAATAATCCACGACATTGAAATTGCTTATAAAGTGACCATCAATGAAAAACGCTTAGTATTCCTAGTGTTAATGTCAAAGGGATTAAAACTTCAAAGTAACTCATGTTTTCTTCGGTAGAGCCCATTTTTGCGCCCGAAACACAGATTAATTTTACGTTAATATTTTTTTTCAATTTTCAGTATTATAAATACGTTCTACGTACGGTGACAGTAACTTTAACAAAGATTGAAGGTAAAATACTGGTTTTGTTCTAACTCGAAAGGAGCAACCTCTATGATGGCCGCCGTAGTTACTACCAGCGGAACACCTGATATATGCGGACTTTTTGCATTATACCAAGCAAATAATTTTAACAACCAAAAAAAAAAACAACAGTCAAATAAACATAATTATACCTTTTTAGTCATATATTCAATCTTATCATTAAATAAAAGCCCAAAAATCAACCTTTCGATTAGGATCGCCAGAGTGGACTACCCCCTTTGAGGCTTTATCAGCAGTTTAATATGCTGCTTCTAAGGTTGATTTGTCGTACCCTTTTCAAACTACACGTGCTTCACCCAATTTTAAAGCGTCTTGTAACGATAAAACACTGATCCCCCGCCGTCCCATCCGTCACATGGACGCACATTTGGGATGAATTATTGGACGTAGCATAAATAAACTCAAAAAAAAGAACGAGTAAACGAAGGAATAACAACACATCGGAAAGCATAAATTCATCGTCCCGCTTGTGCCGGACTCGTGTCACAGAAAAACCTCTTCTCAGCAGCTGTTGGCGACGCCTGTGACACACGCACGCTTGCGCAAGCTTGCTGTGCGCGCGGCTTCATGTTTCGGGAGGTTTTATTTTATTTTCCCCGGCTCGCCCCCCCCCGGGTTTAAAACCACACCGCGCCGGTTACAGTTCCGTGCCGTTTTGTTTCGGCATTTTTCGTCTTCTGTATGCACACACCATTTGCTTTCATTACCAGCGGCCACAAATGATTCCGAGGGATTTGTATGTTTTTGTACCCCCCTGAAATACCAACCCCACCCCGTGATCATTGATGATCGTCATGATGGTTTTTGCTTGAGTTCTCAGTCGTGAAACGTTGCCCATAAATACAGACACACAAACACAACCGACGTTTTATGTTATCCTTTTGCTTACGTACAGTTTGCCATCCCTTTGCCCTTTGCCGGTAACGCAGTTGCATGTACGTGACGACATGTGTAAATCCGTCTGTGTATTCTCGTGGCAACGAGAATAAGAACAGGATGGAAATGATTGGGAATAAGGACTTGTGTTGCAATGGTGTAGCTACCGTACCTTCTGAAATAACTTTCGAACAACAAACAAAGAACGGCGAAGGAAAACAAATTGGAACAAACCAAAATGGGAGCTAGGACATGGCACAGGGCGGAAAGATTCACGGCTGTTTGCATTCGTTTGTTTTTATTTCCGTAGAGTCGTTGATGGGTGCCTAAAACGAGCGTGCGATTGATGCGAAAGAGTTGGTGGAGACACAATTTTTCAAGCATAATGTTTTACCAGTAACATCAGACGAACACACGGTGCTGAAAAGAGTAGTAGGCTGCAACAAAAATGCCTTTATGCAGAAAAGAAAGATTAAGTGTTAAATTAAGTTGAGAGATAGCTCAAAAGTAATAAAACCAGTGGGTCGGTAAACTTCTCGTAGCGAAGCTTCAAATAGCATAACATTTCTGTACGAATCTCAACAAGGAATTTCTAAGAATTGAAGAGGGAAGGAGCAGAATGTAAATCGGACGCATCAACGCCATCACTCCAGCTCAATCTGGGCCTACCACACCTCCTCTGTCCATGTGAACGACCTGAAAGGACTTTACGGGCTGGGTCGTCCGGTGTCATTCTCATGACATGACCAGCCCATCGGAGCCTTACCGGAGAGTACGACAGTGAGTTCGCCGTACAGCGCTTAGAACTCGTCATTTTGGAGGCCCGGATTTGGATTAATTATTTAATTAATCAATTAATATTTGGACTGTCGAGACAACTCAGGAGAGTTTCAACATAGTTTTAAAGAATGTAGCTACAACTTGTCTTGTAATTACGAATGGGATGGATCAATTGCGATTAAAAACCACAAAGCAAATGCTGCTCACTCCGTCGATCACTGTATTAGAGTCAGCATGACCAGAAATAACATCCTGAAGAACCTCGCGACATTGTCAAAAAAAAAAAAGAAGAATATATTTAAGTGTAGAATTTGTGTTAAAGAAGCTTCACAATTCACCACATTTGCGCGAATAAAAAACTAACAAGCTAACAAAATTACAGTCTAAAGAAACTCAGCCTTTATCCGACAACAAACTTCTAGAATTCGCCCACCATAAGAAAGTCATCCTCAAACTTCATAAACAAAACGAATTAATGAAATAGGTTAAAAGTTTACCCTGCGATGCTCCCCCCCCCAAACAACGCCCAAATACCTAAAGATCTCACTTGAAGTCAACCCGATGACGCCATCGTCTTCGACCACACTGAAAAACCCCACCACCAAATGGAGTCTCCAAATTCCACCGGTTCCCAAACGACACCGTACAAACGGTGTTCAACAGGACGGAACGCAACCGGCCGGGAGGCGTTCAAGGTCATTAAATCAATAGTGGACGATTTCCGGTTCCGGCTGCACAGTTGGATCAGTGCCGGTTGGGACACACAACCACACAGTCCGGGTTCTCGAAACCGATCAAGTGTGAAAAAGGCACCGTGACTGCAAATGAAGCGTGCCGCTTCGTAAGGGTATCCTGAGGGCAAGAGTGACCACGCATTGAGAAACCTAATGCCCGGAAGCAGTTCCGGTCAAATTGTTGATCCAGTTGTCGCGCCTTGTCAGAACTTATGCTGGATGGAACGTGTGAAACAATAAAACTACATTCTCGAGCGAATTTGCCGTTTGTGACACTATCGTCGGAAAGAAGTTACAAAAACTCCCTTCCCGAGAGCGAAGAAACCGCAAAAAGTAACGCACACAAAATACGTATACGTGCGAAAGAGGAACTGTCACATTCTGACAAGAGAGTTGGAGAGTTGTCCCTTCACCCCCACCGGCGTACTCTTTCTTCCTGGCGTTTTTTTTTTTTGTGACAGAAGGAATCCAACCACACCTTAAAAAAAGAGGGGAGCATGAGGGCATGGAAAATGACACATACACGCGCACATATACATGCACGTGCGCGCATCCACGGGGGGGGAGGGCCGACGATGCATTTGTGATGTGATTTTAATATATGCTGACCAATCTGGTCTACGGAGGCACATAGGAAGCGATGATGCATCACAACGAGTGCAACAACATGCACGCCTCCACCCAACCCCCCACCCCATCCCTTTTCCCCCTCCCTACCCCACCCAACCACTTACCTTTAGTGCGTTCAGATCGATATCATCCAGCGAACAGTTCACGGACGGAGCCAACATTTGGTGCGCCATTTTGACGTCTACCACACTCTACACACACACACACCCCTCTCCCCACACAACTCCCACCGCCCCCTTCGCACGTTAATATGTACCGTCTCTTTCACTCACGCGCGCTCGCCACCCTTCGGCAGGTGAAGGGGGAGAGTTTTGTGTGGTTGCCCGTCTGTGAGTCTGTCAAAAATGCTGCGCCTACTACGCGTTGCTGCCTCCCGCGGCGGTCCCGCTTGACAGATGTACTGACGTGCCGTGTCAGGCAGAGGAAGAAAAAAACCGAAACAAAAACGGCAGCACACACGCACACACACACTTTTCGCTAACAATTGGGTTTATATCACGCACTTTGTTTCACACTCGCTATATTCCGTTGTGCTGTACAGAAGGGAAGAAGAAAAATATAACTAAATAAACAACAAAACAGACGAAAAACACTTTTTTATGGCGCCGCACGCAAGTGTAACAAATGCTTCTTCTATTGGTTTCACGGACGAATGCGTTGTGTTTGTGTGCACACACACTGATAATGATCGCTAGGGAGACGGTTTTTGTTTGCTGCAAAAAAACCGCACGCACTTTGCACTCAACGCACAACACTCCTTCAAACTCAACGCAAACACGCACACACAATCAACCGGCTACATTTCACCAACACACGGCACGCACACACTCTACGCAGAGGTTCTCTACTGACGACGACAGGACCTTTTTGCTTTTGGGCAGTATATTTTATTCGCACACAACCGCGCACGTGTACACGCTTTGTACACGGTTTAGTATCCTGAAACAACACCCCTCTACATGCGCATCGTGGTGTATGTGTGTGTGTCAGCAATGATTGTTGCGGAAGTAAAATGCCGGAAGCGAAATGCACCTTGAAATTTGATCGGAAGAGGAATTTTGGAAACAAAAAAAAACCAACCACCCACACACACATACACATTCTTTACATTTTACAATTAAAGGGAAAAAATATCATTAAATTAAGCAATTAAAAACACTTTACGCATGCAAAGGGTAACAGTATTCTAAAAGGGTCAATTCTCTGTGTTGATATAACAGAAACATACGCACAGCTACACACCCATACACGAGTATGCACTAAAGTTAAGTTGCGTACACGCGACACTTGTGATGATGACAGTAATTGGGTGTTTGAATGATTCTTATTTTGTATTTTATTTTGCGCAAAACTATAGAAGCATAATTTTTTTTGCTTAACAACACTTCCATTTCACTGTTTCTTTCGCTAAGTCACCACCCACTTATACCATCGTATGGCGAAAGTTCTTCATCCCCTATCACACCAATCGTGAATCACCAAGGCAACACAGTACACCAGAGCATACGATCGCGAACAAGCAAACAATAGAACAATCACGGTCGAGAAAAAGCTGTGTGACACTTTGCGGGTGGAAGACAAGTGGAGCAAACATTCCAAAATCCATTACAACCGGAACTACCTGCAATTAATACGGGCTAATGTTGCCGGTGAACAACTCGCGGATGTTCAATCGATAATGAAAGAACGTTTTAGGCATGGACCGATGAAAACATTCACACAAAGTGAGAGAGAGAGAGAGAGCGTTAAAACGGTGCGCACCTGAGAGGGCGAAACCGAGAGAAATTTCGCCGAGATGAGACGCGATTTGCGATGATGAAATACAAGAGATGTAGCAGAAAGGCGAACCGAAACACCTACACGCGCGCACACAAACAGAACGAAGGCGAGATTTAGCACTATACACACACCCCTACGCAGCAATGTTCGTGTGTGGTGTTTTCTTCCCGGTAAACATGGCACATTACTAAACGTTGCGAACAATAGCAAATTCAAGTTAGTATAAAGGAAAAAAAATCCCTACTTTTTTCCACTCTACACGTGCACAGGAGAAAAACTTCCATCGAAAAAAACAGGAAATTTATTTTCTCCGCAAAGGCTTCAACAGCAAAGGGAATCTGTCAGTGTGTGTGTACAGAACAAAGTAGGCAAAGAATTTAACATTATTTTCCACTTGCCAAGCAAAACTCAACAATCGGAACATGAAATACGCACACACAAACACATACTTGTAAAACTTTGTACACGCACAATGCAACAAAAGGCACAAAAAAACACACGGCTAGAAACATCAAAATCGCATTACGATACGAGCGTGTGTGTGTGTGCGTGTGGCCGAGAGTGACCCGCGATAGCGCAACTCAAATGAGCAGGTTAACTTTGATTGAAAAGAATCATTTGCCCTCTCTCTTTCTTTCACACGCTCAACCAAGCAGCTCTCTTTAGTTCTTTATTCAAACTTCACCGTTTTGCATGGTCCGTGCTCGCTCTTACGAACGGAATTCTTCCATGTTCAAGAGCAAACACCCATCGTTTCACACCACTACACGCGCACGCAATACACGACAAGGGGCGACGGCGAAACTTCTGTCTCGTCACATTCTTTTCTTTTCTTTCTTTTTGCACACCAAGTTGCAAAATATTTTCGCACGGAAAATACATTAATAACTGCATTATTCTAATGTAGCACTTGTGAGTAATGTAGCCAAATTTTAGACTTTTCAAACACACACACACATACTGGCGCATATCGTTTTGCGGTGAGCTACGCACACACACCGGACCTGGCTCACGATTGATGAGACGAAAACGACAAAGGGAGACAGGAGGGTTTGATAGGGAGAACATGTTTTTCACAGTTTTCTAAGCAAATAAGGACATTGAAAAGGTTTGAAACATGGATCCAATATCCAGAAGGTAGCGAATAGAAGTTTTCATGTTGGGAAATTACACTAGACACTCCGTTTGGTAGACTAAAAGACCAATTTTAAACACCCAAACACACACGCACGCACATACGCAATCACACCCGAGATGGGGTTTGTGTGGACACACATCGAATCCTTTACGTACGCTATTTTGTCTACGTCGATTATTCACACCCGTGTGCCTGAGAGAGCAAAAAGAATCGAAAGGAAAGAAAAATCTCCCCCCGATTGCAGCACACCACACGCAAAAGCCGAAAAGAAACAGTGTGTGCAAACTCACACTCGCACGCACGAACACTACACGGCGAACTTGTGCATTGTAAACGCTGCGAACCAATAGAATAACCCACACAGCACGGTACGTTACGCACGCGGAATTGGTGTGTAAGTTGCCCAGCACTATTCAGTGTGCACCGTTATTACACCGCATGAGAAATCGACATCTTTTCTTCAGACCGTTTGCTTTACGCACCCACTAACACACACCGACTGCTTGCTCTCGACTGAATTCGTACGCAGATCAGGTCATCTCAACGTTTGCGTTCGGAAGCCATTTTTCAGAGTGACATGCAAAACGGGTTTGGCCAACACCGGCCTTTGGGTGTGCCATTTTCGTGGTGTAATTGACAGTTTGTAGTATGACAGAAAGGGAACAATTATTAGTTTTTATTTGCAACTGGAGACTAATAGTTAGATAATTGGAAGGAAAGTATAGCATTGCCTAAACATTTCTGCGTTGAAGATGTGAATTTCAACTAAAATCACTTCAAAAATGTATCACACTAATGTTTGTAAGATGCATCGTCTCCGCTGCTTAAACGCTGTTTAGCGAGTGTGGAATCATTGTGCTTCCTTCCAACTCCAACTTTATTGACCAAAAGGATTCTTGATCTTTGAAGATCAATGAACGAATAAAGTATTTTTCAACTAGTAGGCGAGAGGCTTTCAGGCTCAACAATCAATGTAAAACAAACAATATTTTCTCTTAAAAATTATCTCATTAAAAACAACACACCACATGCATGCCCATCTCTACCCTATTTTCAAGAAAAGTTCCTGCCATCTCTTTCTCTCTCTCGCGACAGGTTGTAAAATGTCAAATTGCGTTTAGGATGGGAGAGTTCAGAAGTTTAATTCAAAATGACCGTTTTTATTAAATGATCCGCAAAAATACAGTGAACTGGATTATGAGAGTGATTTTGTGTCCTTGCAGGTTTCTTCAGTTATGTTTGGGGGTCAAACGCGTCATACAATATAAACATACAATAGAATTTCTTTCATTACCCGTATTGGCATCATAGCAAATGATTTATTTTACTTTTGTTTTTATTTTCATTGAGATAGCATTTTCTTCCACAACGGTAGGTAACAAAATCGAAACTCTGTTCAATTCAACACAATTCAAACTTCTGCGTAATGCCATATTACTGCATATTACTTACTGGGGCTGAGACTTAGGGAACAGGGGAATTAAAACACCCGTATCAACGGAAATTGTGTGGCATTCTTTCCAACGTCTTGCAAAAGACGAACATCCTTTAACACACACACACACACGCGCCACAGATTATCGCGTAAAGTTAATCGTGCCCGAAACAGGTGGCTTATTCTAATTTGAAAAGATATTTGCCTAATTTCGTGGAAACTAAATTACCCAACCACCCGATTTCTTGTCACACGTATTTGAGAAATGGTGGGCGAATAGCGTGCAATCACAGCGCACCACACACTCGCCAGCAGAGATTGGTTTATTTTAGCTTGAAAGAACGTTAGTTTGTGTTTTCTTTACGCGTTTAAGATGTTAAATCCACCCTTTTGGTTTTGTTTAGCGGGCCCAAACAGAAAAGAAACGGTAAATAGCAGCAGTTAATAGCGTGTAGTTGGTTGTGTTTCATTATTCATACTATAAATTTTCTCAGTAGGGTTAATGTTTCTTTTGCAACAACGCCACACGATTTGATCGTCTGTGATCGTCGCTTTCGTTTTTCTTTTAGTAAGATCACTCTTTCGTACGCTAGCCTACGTGGGAAAGGAGAGGAAAAGAGGAAAACAAGAGAGGTCCTTGTGACCTTTCCAACGTGTTGAGTAAGATTGTGAACACTTTCACGCTGTGAACGATCGTTTGAAACGAATTTTCCGCATCAGTAATTAGTTATTTGCACCCTTCTGTCACTGCCTCACTAATGACTTGCTTTCCTTGTGCGGTGAGAACCATTAGCCAACATTAGTTACACTACCGGCATATGTACAAACAAATGTCCTTTCGTCAGCTGTTTTCTCCCTCGACGGTGACAATTTAGTAAACCGCCAAACCAATTTCAAACGCGCACGATTAACACATAGTTTCGACCTAAAACCGGGCCCTACCTCGTTCACTAGAGGAGGAAGGGGCAGTATTGTTTAGCGAATGAGTTTCTGCGTTGTAAGAGATTGGATTGCAATTGCTGCTGCTTTTAAGTCATCCACCGCGTGTCGTCACATCAAAGGTAAGGGTTGAAGGAAGTTGCGAAACACGCGGGCTACTTTGACCTATCGCTTATCTGTTAAATTTGTTAGTTCCTCTAGTGTTTTCTGGCTTTGCCTGGTTTAACGGTTGAAATCGTGTATGTGTTTTTTATTTGTTAAGTTTCTTACTTCCTGTTCGTTTGCTGCTGTTGTTTCGCTCGGTTGCTTATTAATACTTTGCGGATATATTATAAATTGAACGTTTCCCCTTACGGGCAAATACTTGTTACATCTCGTTCCATCTGTCGCACTCTATCATACTGTGGTGTCTTCTTTTGTGTTTGTATTTTGTTTGCTGCCTATTTTCGCTTCATCTGATTTGTAATCGGATTTCCGTTTCTGTGTTTTCTTTTAGCGCAGTTTCGGCTCAGATCAATTCGTTTGCCTTTGTTTGCATCGTTTTTTCATGTTCCTTTCTGCATATTCATCTTCATTTCACGTAGTAAATTATGTACTGTTCCGTTATTGTACACAACAACGCTTGCCCTTCGTTTCGTTGCATATTAGTTTTTCATCTTTTTTGTGTTTTTGTTTTTGCAAATATTGTAAGACTACCTTATTCCCCGGTGAACCGTGTTACTTCTTGAGAACAGGTAGTTTGTTTTTTTTTCAATATTTCACATCCGCGCCCCATTTTTTCCTACTAGTTTTCTTCCATTTTCTATGCTACATTCGCTGGTTTTGCTAAATCTTATTTAATCTTCCCATTAAAGGTAGTAATGACTGCGAGAAACCCCGCACCCAGTCGTTGTTCACTAGCTTCTAGAATATAGAGATAGGGACAAAGAGACGGATAATCATGTTTGTTTGTGATTTTCCTTCTCGCCAGGAGGTAAGAGAGTGAATGGGGTACGTGCTCGTAGTTTTCTTCTGTCATCTGCTGCTTTCTTCCTTATCGGTTCATTTATTTCGTTTCTGGTTTTGGTTTGGGTTTTGCTGCTTACGTTGGCACTTTTGATAAAAAGGGTTTGTTTAGTTAAACGGGTTACACTATCCTTGCTTAATACTCGCTTGTTGCGTAGGACGCCGAATGTGGGTAAGTTTTTGAACAGAAGGTAAGAACAGTAAGGAGCGGATACATGTCGCATTAAATAGTACGTTGCGGTGAAGTAGGAAGAAGAATGATCAGTTAACCAGTGAGTCAGTTCGATTTTAGCTAGCTACGCAACCGGGGAGCACCTGGGAAAAAGGCAAAATGCGTTAAAGCGAAAGTTACAAGGTACAGAAAATTCCCTCAACAAACAGCTACAAACAATCGAATCGGGACTCCGGACCGTAAAGATATGTGGTGCTAAAGGTGTGAAGAACCGGTGTGTTGGTCAAGGACTAACTGGAGCTCGACATGTGAGTGTAAAGTGCAGCAGATACCGCCTGATACAGAGACGCCTGGTAAGAGAGCAGAAACGTTACGCCCCGGGGGCTAGTCAACAATGCGCAACTAGAGATTGTTTTCTGTGCTTTTTATTATAAGCTATATAGGTCTAATAACATGGGTAAAGAGTGTTTGGAGAAAGCTTTGAGGTTTAACTATTTCATCATACGCGATTCGAACGATTAAGAGTGAAGAGAGATAGTGAAAGATACGCCTAATTATCTAACCAGCAAGTGAATTGCCCGCTTGGGGAGATGGAGGTTTGCGCCTCCATGTCCCAGCTGCTAAAGATGGCTGATTTTAAGGTAGGGTTGCTTTTTTTTTTTAAAAATGGCTCTAAAAAGGATTTATCAAACGTTGGTGGTGGTGGTACGTGCAGGTTTACCCACCACCAATCGTGAAACGATCACTACAGTTCGGTTGGTCACAGTTTTAACGATAGATTTTACATGTGCTTGTGCGTGTTGTTTTGTCTTACGTTTGTTTTCACTCGTTTCGAAGGTAGTTTTTGGGTAGTTTTCGATCGATCGAGATTTACGCTCGAATTTGTCTAATAGGACTGTTCTTTTCTTGCACTCGACTTCCACACGCGTATGAGAGCGTTTTGCTGCTGCACTCGTCCTTGAAGCCTCTGTAAGCTTAAACCCTGTAGATTTAAGTTTCACGTTGAAAGATTACTAACCCTAATACTGCTATAGCTATCCGAGGCATAGAAGAAGGGAGATTTGTTGCTTTTTTGTTTGTTTGTTTTCGTTTCATTCGCAATCGTTAAATACGGCTTAAGGATCGTTAAAGCCGTGCGGAGGCGTATGAAAGCTGTTTAGCAGTGATTCGCTCCACTTCCGTTTGCTGCGAGTTTGTATGGGAAAGCTCGATGTTTTAGATTTAGATAAAGCAGTGCCATGAGTTCGCCGCCAGAAACGCTACGTAGGGGGTTTGCTTACTATTCTGCGCCTAAAAGAAACGAGAAACAACAAACAAGTTCATCAACGGAGTAACTTTTGCTTTTTCGAGCACAATCTAAATTCCTGACCGCTTCTATTCGTCCGGTTTTTGTGTTCGTTGTCGCACGGAAAGGCAAGATGCTAAGATTAGTGAAAGTGATGAAGGTTTTTGCGTATGACGGTCTGTTTGCTAGAAAAAGGTCTAATATTAATTGGCCGTAGCCTGTGTAGTTTGTTACTTTCAGCAGCCCCCACTTTCCGATTATTCACCGTGCGATATCAAATTGTCGCCATTTTGTTTTGTGCATGTTACTTCAAAAGTATTACGTTAACTGTAGTTCTGTTCACAACTGTAAACCCACTCTCGCTTTCTCTCACTTTCTCTCTCTCTATCTCGCTATCTCTCTCGTGCTTGTTTTTCATTTTTCTTCCTTACACAACCGTACACTTGCCTTCTTCCATTTCTTTTCTTACGGGTACTAATTTTTTAAATGGTAACTTAATGATTTTCTTCAAGTGTTTTTACCTTTTGCTCGGTATTCGTATTAGCAAATCGGGCAAATAGTGATTCAATTCTCAATTAACCACTAGCCTAATGTACACGCCATATGTTCAACAATATGTAACAATTTTAGTTCGTTTTTATGAGAACAAATCATTCAGTACAACATAGTACAAAGGTTAAAGTAGACGGGCGTGAGTGTTCACACAAAGTTTATGTTTTATGTATAGTTTTCTTTTTTTTTTAAACAAAGGCACCAATAATGCTGAATATGTATTTGTATAGCTCGATTATTATCCTATACCGATTGGAGACAGAAAGTTAAATGTATTACCTAACTCAGTAAAACAAAAAAAAACATAAATGATACCTGTCCACCACGGAGAGAAACAGCAAACAGAAACGTAAACTATAAAACTAAAATGAAATGGTCGATTTATTAAAAATCCCAATGATAAACTAGGAAAAAAAACCATACATACATACAGAAGCGTTTACACTTTTCTAACACACTGCGAAAACTGCGCCTGTCGGATGTTGAATTTTAAGTGCCGCCCTCAGATCTTTCCATTCCACTTGCATTTCCTACGTGTGCGTTTGCAAAAATGGCGTTTCTTAAAACGATAAACTCAATACAAAACAAATGACATTCGGCTCTGGGGTGAGATTCATTAAACTGAGGCACTATTAAAAGCCATTCGGTACGCAAACACACATACAAACAAACATCAACTAACTAACAACATTCGTTTCGTGATAGGAATATGCACATTGCACACCTCTCCGATGATGCACGAAACCCTGTGTGCGGTATTGTATTTTGTGGGGAGAACGTTTGTGAGGTAATAGTTTGAAGTATAAGTTAACAACACTGAGGGTACACTATGTAAGCCTTACTTCAACAAATATTAAGAAAAAAAAACACAAGTGTAATGTAATAAACCGAAACAATGTTGCGGTGTAACACCGTCAGCTCCGTGTAACGGCCGGAAACCTAACACGAACAGTACCTTTTAATGTGGTGATGTGTGCGATAAGTACTGGCCCTCCAAACGCTGAAGGTTGGGCGCGTTTTGATTGTGAGGCATTAAGTAGTAGCTGTGGCAAGGGCACCTTGTAGGCACTCGAAACCCAAGCATTTTATCATTCTTTCCCTAATACGCGTGTTGTACCACTGCCACGCGGAGGGTCCTTACGCGGCTGTGGATAGGAAAGCACTCTCGCTAGCCCTGTTTTCGATTCGATCGTGGGAAAAAGCTTACATCGAATCACTATTACTGTACACACGTTGTTTTGTTTTCTGCGTGGCCCGGCATATTCATACACGCTTTTGTGCGCTTTTTAATGGGTTCTATGGGGGTTTTTAATCGATTTTTCCCAGCGCGTTCCTTACGGTGTGATGTGATTTTAAAAATTGATTGTTGCTTATCCGAGCTGTTTACAACCGTTATCGCACCCCTTTTCGAGCACCTCTTTTGCTCTTTTAACTCTTGGTTTTAACTCAACATTACCGCGTCCAGATCAAAAAAAGACTCCTCACTTTACTCCTCTACGATAGTCACACACACACATCATTACAAGCAACTTTATGTGGTCCGAAGTATGGCTTCCCTCTAGTGTTTGCTCTTGAGCGCACCACCGGCCGAATCGACCACGGGTTGCATTTCGAGCGCGGCCTTCAGCTGCTGCTTTTTCGCCAATGCAATTTCGCTCGCGCTAAACGTTTTGGTCTTTGGCGGTGGTGCCGGCAGATGCATGTACAGTGGATCACGCAGCCGGCGCAGATCGTGCTCGATTTCGGCTATTTGTCGCTTAATGTCGTTGTATTCGGCCAGATTAACGCCCGCCTTCTTCGCTGCCTTGTGGAGCGTGATCAGGTGCTGACGATCTTTCACGTCCGGTAAGAGATATTCCTAAAAATGTACATCATAAAAAAGCATAATGATAAATATTGCTGCTAGACCTCGCGTTGCCTTCTATTTCCCAAGGTTTCCCCTACCTGCTTGGTAAGGACGAAGTAAGCGTAAGCGGCCATTGCCGTACCGTACGTGACGAAGTACGTTACCGGTTCCATAATATCCCAGGAGTATTCCCACCAGGTTAGCCGGGCGAGCACACCGAACTGTACCGACATCAGGCCCAAACCGACCCAGGTTAGGGCATTCGTCTTTCGGGCCGCCTTGTGGTCGAGTTCGTTCTTTTTCTGCAAGCAGCAAAAGCAATAAATTAGTACCGCGCTAGGCCTTTTGCGTGCGCCGGGACACCGTATACTTACCACTTCCAGTGGGCCAAGCTTTTCGTTCAGCTGCTCCAGCTTGCCGTTAAGTTCTCGCTCCTTCTGAACCTGATGTTCGCCCACGTGCAGCGCTTCGTACAGCTGTGGGAAAGCAAACGTTAGAATTAGCTGTTTTTTGTTTGGCTTTTATTGTTCAAACTAATAATAAAGGCATTGCCAATCCCTGCTCAAACATTTCACAGTTCCTGTGGGACCGAGGTTTAATTTGTTCGATGGAAACGATCAATTAGTGGAAACGATTAAAATGCCCTTACATACAGCGAACGGAAAGGTTTTTGGTGCCCTAGTCGGTAACTAGTGCTCGTTGGCCCCGGGGTACCAATTCGATCGGCAATTCCCCCGCCTAACATTTGTGTCCCGGTTGGGTTCGGTGTTTACACTGCTCAGCTGTCAAATTCGAACCTTTTAAAACGAGCCACGATTCGATTCGGGAGAATAAAGCGAGCCAAAAAAGGTCTTGAAAAGTTGGGAGAGGCGTAAAATATACTTCGAAGGGTTATGCGTTTGTGCGTTTAAAAGATTGTCCCATGTATATGAGGCTATTTTTGATCTTTTAATACTCTTTAAGGTTTAACATCCAGAATGGACTGTTTGTGGACTAACCAAGACCTTTAGTAAAGCAGTAAAGCTTTGCCCAAGATATCCATTACTTTCAATAAAATGTTGAATATCTTGAAGATTTTGAATTAGACGCTCAGAGTTTCTGTTTCATTTCCACAATATCACATGATTAGTTGAGCTTCCCAGTTGGTAATACACTTTGAAGCCTCTTTCAACTCTCCCAACTCCAATAAATCCATTTCTACTGCTGGTTAAGCCGCAAGAGAAACGAATAAAATAAGACCAATCCACAATTCTCTACCGCCAAATACCACAATATCACAACAGGCAGGATGGACTGCTGCCGCTCACGGCATTTAATGGAACAAGGCAGCAACGTACAGCAGCCTTCCGAGCAATAGAAACGGGAGAAATTACTCGGTTGCGTTTACTTATTTCCAGCACAAAACAGTCCATTATGGGTTTTGTTTTTCGTGCTCCCGTGCCACCACGATGGATTGCATTTATGACATGAATTTCCCATTCATTTGTGTTAGCTGTGGAAAAGCAATAGGAAAAAAAAAACGGGGGAGTTCCCTCCCCAAAATGCGTTTCTTACCTGTGCCACGAGTGCCTGTACGTCGCCTAGTCTAGTGATTTCTTCTGAGGTAATTTTTTCACGTTTCGGTGGCTTAACGTAGTATTGTCTGTCGTTCAGATGCAGCCTGCAATGAGTGTAGTGAGGAGAGAAAAAAAGGAATAGAAAGAGAAAGAGATGGTTAATGTTAAAGCCATAACGAGTGATTTTCATTTAATGTGTTTGCAAGTAATTTAATTTAATGCCCACACTGCGCGCGATACCCATCGATGAGATAGCTATTTTGTTTTCGTATTTCAGCTTCTCTTTATGACATTTTAAACTAAACGGATTAAGTTGTTCATCCACCAGCCATAATCCGCCTGTGATCGATCTCAAAACAAAGCCAAAGACAAACAAAAACGGTGGAGGGATGAACTCCCCGTTCACATACACAAACAAACACACACCCGAACGGGGTTAGCGATTGAAACGCATTAATCCTTGTACAACAAAATTCTATCAAAACGTGAGCAGCATCCAATGTGAGTGTGGCCCAGCTGCACTCAAGCACACCGATCCGGAATTCATTTTTAAATACTTCCTTCGTGAGCAACCGGGCGCCTCCATTGTGAAAGCTCGCACGCGCTTTTCCTCGCTACAATTCCACACACACACATACATTGCCAAAAAATGATTAAAAAAATACTCACACACATACAATAATCGACCCTTCTCACAAAAAACTTTCCTAGCGAGTTTCGATGGGAATACCAGGTGCGATGGTGGATTTTTTGTTTGCTTGTTGCTCTCCTTTCCATTAAGGAAACTTTTCATTCTCCTCCAAACCGCAACACCGAAACGGGAAGCATTGGGCAAATGGGATGGGAACTTGCTTTTCACTGCGGAAGGAAATCCGTTCGTTTACCTGCGCTAAGGCACACCGTTTGCATGGGGGATGCCACCATGAAGCAAATGGGAAATTTTCCCACATGGAGGAAAATTATTTAGAATGTGCTTTTCTTTCTACGTATTCTTGCCGAACAAACGGGATGCGGTGCGGTGTGTTAGGGTGTGCGGGTTGAACAAGACGTGCAGATCAAACGGAAGCGTGCGTCGATTGGAATTTCCACCTTTCCAAATAAATTTGCTTCAAGGATGACAGGGATGAACCGGTTGCAATGGATGGTTGGAATTTATGGAGGAGTATTAATATCTAAAGCGCCCTAAAAGCATTATGCACGATTGGATTGCATTCTACTCAACGTTTCCTAGCTCAATCTATTGCATTTTACTACCCCCACTAAATCGATCTTCATGTGTGCCGAATTCCCCAAAACAGCATCTCATCCATCCGGAAGCTCCCGAAGTTAAGAAAGCTGCGGTTGCCTTTACAAACGACGCTCATTAAAGCGTTCCCTTCGGGGTACGTGGAACATTTGCAGTCAGCTTCTCGATCTCCGTCAGCACCCCGTCCGGTGAGTAATTACCGTACGGTGAAGTGTGGTTTGGAAGCTGCATTGACTTCGACCATCACACGCCCACTTGATCTAGCTGCACACCCATACGAACGCCGAACGAACGTAGCGGAAAGATTTACGATGCAATTTTAAGCAGCCGTATCTTCGAATACGGTGCCAAATGTATTTCACGGCTGGGTTTCTTTTTTTCGGACCTGCCGACGAAGGATATGCTTTTCTTTTCTGGAGCAAACGTCGGAAATAAACACATAAATTGCCCCCCGGGTTGGGTTGGTGAAATCGCCACATCAAGTGGAAAGCTTTCCACAGAACGATCCCATTCCGGGGGATGAATCGTCCTCAAGGAGGACGCAATCGATCAAGCTGGGCTGGGTTTAATGGCACGGAAAGTGTGAAACCGTGGACTGTGGATGGCAAAAGCATTGAAGTGAAAGATTAGCCCGTGCGGTTGACAGCTAATTAATGTAATGCTTCGCCGGAGTGTATTTGATTGAAACTAGCTCTCGAAGTAGATCATTTTTGGTCAATCATGTAGAGAGAGAGAGAGAACAAAAAAAGGGGCACACAATATGAGTACGTTCGAAGTAGATGCTGTCACTTGTCGCTTGGAGATTATGATGGATGATGAGGCAAGTGACTGTGGGCCAAAGCCACTTTATCCTGAAAGCTTTGCTTGTTTTGATAACATGATGTGAATTTGTGTACGCTGTTGCTTGTTGTCTAATTTTTTATCTACCGCAGTGTCTGACACAAAACATCAACAATAATTAATTACACCGAATTTCGTTTTATGTTTCTTTAGCAAACCTCTTCGTAAGCCTGAAGCGTTAAATGTCTAAATATATTTGAATATTTGATCTCACTCAGACGAATGTTTATTTTTGGGAAGCTTTATGCAAATGTATTAACACTAAGTTCTGCTACCCTTTAATCGAAATATTAAGACTAATGGGATCTTTAAACATAATAATAACATAAACGAAGCTTTACTAAAATCATCTTCTTCTTTACTGGCACTTCTGAATCTTTAGCAATTTATTAATTGCTGTGGCAACGGATCGATAGAACGCAGTAGAAACGATACGTTAATTTAACGCTAGGTGGCGCTCGCAGCTAATGAGGGAACGTGTTCGGTGATCGATTATCCGAGAACGATCCGGGAACGTTTGCAGGATGTTACATGATTATTCGAGGATTTATGAATCTTTTGGGAAACATGAATTCTTTGCGAGTTAATGAATTATGAAGGATATAATAATGAATCTTCTGATATTCATAAAAAAGCTAGAGATTACCAATTCTTCATGAATCTCCAGAGATTGTTTGGACTTTGCAGACATTTAACAATTGTCACAGAGTGATACGCCTTGAGAGATTAGTTTAATTTATGTAGAATCGACTCATGATTCGAATGACTCTTCTTAATAGATTAACTGAGCACAATACTAGAAACTTTTAAAATATTAATTCATGTATCAGAGAGAGAGAATACGAATTATCTTTAATCATTAACAGATTAAATTTCCTTTAATAACTATTATAAAAAAAATTGTATGTCAACCCACAAAACAGTATTAGTTTTTACCCTTTTCACTAGCTTTTACCCCAATACCGTTTTTATCGCATTGAACAAAAAGGTTAGTTACAAGTCCCAAATAAACGAATCGAAAACACACGGTGATGTTGCGATGTTATTGACAGCAGGGGGGGGACCCGTATTGGGCGAACGACACACATTCGAGGAACACCAATCATTGGGATTATTAATTACATCCCGCGTACGCAGCTGTCCACACACGCCGAAGGGCGTGGGAAAAGCGATAAATTATAACAACCAAGCCCACAACCACAACCCCGTAACCCTCGCAGAATGTTATGCGTTGCCAAACAAAAAAATAATCAAACGCCGGTTAGGATTCACAAGAGGTAATGAAAAAGAAAACAAATACTCTGATACGTGCTTCCCACGGGGCGAAAACTAATTTCAGCTGCTCGATCGAACGTACACGATAAGAAGCAGGGCCCATTTTCGGATGGCGCGGACAATGGAACAGTCATGAAAAACGGAAAATCTAAAGCAAAACTCATGGAAATTTCTCCGATAATCCGGTACGAGTAGTTGTGGGTGATGGTTTTGCCAAGAGGTGGATAAATATATCCTCGTGAGTAAAACAACCCACCCGCCCACGTCCAGGGTGTCCCACCAGCCGGCACTCTAAGCTTGGTTTTCATCTCCAACGTTCACGGCGGATTTTTCCAACCCCAGACCGGAATGAAATTAATCCACCATTGGGGTGGGGTGGAGCGGGAATCGCCCCCCGAGAATGTGCGCCATATACCGGGTAAAACCAACTAACCATCGGGTCCAATCAAAAACCCAATCTGATTTTGACTTTCACTTCCAACCGATTGCACCGGGCGGTGGAATGGTGGGAGATTATTTAGATGAGCATCGGAGTGCGGACTGAGGAGTCTGCCGTGCGGTACACGGTTTAGTTATCCGATTCCGGTCCGGTGGATGCCGATGGATCGATGGGCTTCCTTCAGCGGTTAGGTGGGAAAATCTAACCCCTAGAGGATGTCGGGATGGGTAAAATGAGCAGACAATTTTCTCACCGCACCTTGGCGTTGGCCCACAATGGACGGGCAGCGATTTGCCTTTTTGCAGGATGGATACGAAGAAAAAGCAGTATTTCAGAGTCGCATCAGGGTTTGAAAAAAAAAAAAAACGATCCGCATGATCAGTGGCAATGGTTACGGTTTGCTAATATTAAATTTAGCATACGGATAAGAAATCTCACCGAAAGTGACAGTTTTCTTTACGGAACGATAAAAAATTGCACACCGATGAGGGGGTTGATAGTGTGGTAAGTTTACGCCATGTTATCAATTCAATTGGTTTTGACAGAAGGTTTCGGAATATGCTGTGAGGTCTTTGCCCTGGTTTAGATGTGTGATTTTTTGTGTATAATCAAATAGATATTCTACTGATAATACGGAAAAGAGCCGACGTTGTCAAATAATAAACCATAAATATGAATATTCCAACCGTTTTATCCGAGTTTCTCAACTTCATATTGCCCAACAAGAATTTTTGTAGAATAAGAATATGTTTGAGATTCATTGTCTTCAAAGTTTTGATCTGGAATCTCCTTTATAAGATCCCACAACTATAAATTCAGCAATCTTCTACATAAGATCTAAGCATTAATCAAACCGCTTCACACAAGGGAATGGTCGTCTTTAAAATGAATTAACGGCCAAGAAAACGATTTGTAGACTTGGTTGTCCGGTGTCATTCTAATGACTTGACCAATCAATAAAATATTGATGTATTGTCCATGTAAAGCTGATAAATGCTTCTTTATCGTCTCAGAGGGACATGTCAGTTGCTCGGTTATTGATTGATTATTTCAGCTTCGTCCATCGCATAAACAATCTAAGTTGAAATGTTATATTTATATCTAATATTATATTTTATATTTTGTAACTGTTCTTGATAAGAAGAATTGGATAAAGTTTAATTGAATAGTAAAATTCGAAAGTAAAACCTGATTTTTTTTATAAAAATAGTCGATAAAAATCGAAATCATTTGCGTTTTCTTAAGTAAATAATAAAGTATGATTGATTTAAATGACATCAGGTAAAGTTCTATTACCACTTTTACATCGTTAATGTGACACCTTCGACAGATACTTGCCCCAACATCCGTTGCATTTTGCGCATGCAATCGGGCTGCGAATAATGGGATCATGTTCATGTTTGGAATAGTTGTTCTTAATGAAGAAAACCTTCCTGCATCTCATCTACCGCTCTGCCACATCGAAGGCAATGAAAGTTTTCTAATTTAATTGCAATTTCTCAACGTTAACTATCTTAAGGCGAAACCACTTGTGCCCCACTGCTGTTCCTTGCTGCCGTATCAGCGGAAGCGTCCATGACAAAGAAGCAAAAATCGGCTGAGCGAACTGTTGAATATAGATGACGTTGCGGATTTGCTGCAAAGTGAGCTTTGCTTTACGTTTTCCCCCATTTTGTTCGGAACGGAATCGTACTTGATGTAAAAAGTATGTTTCAACAAATGGGGCGAGGAGTGCAGCTATAGAACAAGCGTATTATCTTCTTGTCGGCAACTTAGTACAGATCAGGACCGTCGTCATGTTGGGAAAAGGGAAATTTAATCAACAAAGTGCATCTTCTATCTGTAATCATTTAGAAGAAAGGCTTCAGCTACTTCAAGTTTTTTAGCGGACAGCGGGCTACTCACGTGTCACAATCAAACGATTTCTTCAATAATGGTGTGCGGACATGAAATACGACCATCCGTCCACCATTTTGAAACTTGGCGCCAGCTTGAGACCCTTGCAAAGCATAATTCCACTCACCAAAACTCGTCGTCCATCAGGTTCTCGATGGAGCAAGCGGCCGCTATCCGCACTCCTTCACGGTTAAGAATGGCTGCCCGGTCGATGCCACGGTCCTCCATCTTCAGCATGTCGAGAAAGTCGCCTACACAGTGCGTTACCGGTCGCAGCGTGAACTGGCAGCGTTCGTTCCGCGAGGGCAGTGGTACGGTGACGTGGGGCAATCCGCGATAGTACCGAACGCTTACGTCTGCAATAGAGAACGAAAACGGAGAGAGAGAGAGAGAGAGAGAAAGAATTTAATCAATCGTATACGCACTATGCGCCCCTTCCGAGGGCGCACTCAGGAAGGAAATACTTGAACAGAAAGTCTGTAAGCTGAGTACGACGTAACCGTTTGATTTTATGACAATTGTTATAACAGCACATCACAGTAGGGAGTCGTTCAGGTAATTTTGTTACTGCAAGAATATTCTTTGAAGTGGCACAAACATTGTGCCCTTCATGCATAAGTGTATATGAATATAAGAAAAGGAAGAAAGTAACTAAAATTATTATTAAAAAATTTTGAAGACGTTCGACTAATATCTTTTGAACTAAGAAGAAAATATAAAACCATTAACAGTAACCCTATTTACAATGAAAAAAGAGCAAAACACGAGAAACAAAACAGAATAAGGCACAAAATAAGTTTAAAAAAATGTAAAATTACACTACCGAACAAAGTAAACAAGTTGAAGGACAAGAAAACTATATCAAAAAACCAAATTGTTGTAAGTAAAGCGATAAAACAAGGAGTGTATATCTATTTTTTTCATGGATTCTTGAAGCATTCCGAACCAAATAACAATGCTTTTTACCTAATCAAAGGTATGACCCATTCACACGTCCTGGAATGGTTCATTTTCACCTTTGTGCTCCCATTGAGTGTGAAATACAAAGAGAGAAAGAATAAAAAAAAAACAACATTTCCACAGCATGTTCCTCATGCATGTTCTCCTTCCGTGACCTCAACCCACAGTCCCCCGTTCCCAAAACGGACCCGAAAGTTGTTTCTGGGGTTTCTTCGTATTTGTTTAAATCCCATTTTCTATACACTTCCACCTGTCATTCTCGGTTGGGTTTGTGGAAAAAAACCACCACACCACACCAAAGTGGAAAATTCTATCCACCTGAAGAATGTGCTCTGACGGCTCCGAGCGGCGGCTCCTCCATGACATGAGTCATTTTTCATTTTTCCACCATTGTCCTGTACATTCTTTTGCTTTCGCTCACCATTTGCCATCGTGGCCGTTACCGTAGGTGTGCGGGTTTCGTTGGACCGTTTGACGGTGGTTCGTGCCACGGCAGGATATCAACGTTGTGGCATTTTTATTTCTTTTATCGGCCAATCTAATCTCGTGGCTATTCGGCTGATTAACCCGCCACAGGACGGATGGGATTTCTTGCCCGGCCAAGTCGACAACGGCCTCCCAAGGTGCACGACAGACGAACGACACCATCGAGAGTGGAAACTTTTCACCCTCAAAGACCCCCCCAAAAGGTCCCAACGGTTAGAGCAAACATACGCGCGCTCGCAAATGAAATAAAAAGAGAAAAAAACAACCTCAGTGACTTGGGTGTTTCCAAAGCATTTATTTTGTGCTTCATTTTGTACACCTCGGCAACCGAACCCGCCCTTTAGCACGGGATGAAAAGTATGAACAAGAACGAAGAAATAAAGCATACTTACAACAGCAACACGGTCCAGGATTCGTTGCCGTTTCAAATGGTTTTCCAAGTGCGGTTAAAACTTTCAGCATTTGATCAGAGAGAGAGATTATCCCGCAACCGAACCGTTTGTTGGCTTTCGTCCACTTGCCAAGGCTGGGTTTGGTTTATAAATTATGAGTTACAGGACATAAATTTTGTAGTTTTAACGATGTTACGATAGGCGAGCAGCGGTTGGCAATTGATGCTGACCGAATGACCCGCGCGGAACTGGGTCCCTTAATAAAATGGGGTTTGATACGGGAAAAGGACCGAAAGTATATGGATGCAATTACTCAGCAGATAAGCAGGCTGCCTGTTTCGTCAGCTGGTGGTGCTTGTAGTAAATCAGGCTTGCACAATCAGGAGTTAATTAGTGGCGATCAAGCAGCTTGATGGATTTGATGCGATTTAAAGCGATTTAAGCTTACACATTTTTCGTGGTGTATTAATATTAAGCAACGATGTTTATTTTCACATAAACACTTAATAAGACAAGCAAACAATTATTGTACGTCATTAAACATATTAAAATATTGATTAAAACATGAAAGAACTATTTAAAATCAATGCAAAACCCATTTGAAATGAAGTACAAAATAGAAAATACTCTTAAAACATCCAAGAAATATCAAGAATCGCAAGAATGTCAATAAAATACTTCAAAAACAAATAAAATACAACAACTTAATTGAAAGAGAAAATAATATAATTAAAACAAAATTATAAAAACAATTGAAACAATACAATGAATAATATAAAAAAAGCCATTTTTGTCGAAAGATTAATATAAAATAAAAGATGAGACAGAAAAAAAACTTCAAAGAAAACAATTCCAAATCGAACGCCAATTTGAAGGATAACGCCAAAGTGCTGTAAAACCAAATTTTACGACACTAACTTTCCGCTCTGTTTCTTTCTTCAATTATCCTCCGTTAATCGATTTTAGCTAGCACGACCATGCTTCAAGCATCCGAAAGACACCCAGCGAGCCCAGACGGAAAATATGCTAACGATAAAGTGGCGAAAAAGAATAAAAGCGCCTGATGCAGATGATGCTGAATCAATTAAAGGCTTCCGAAAATAGATGAAGCTCCACCAACCGAAACAAAAACCTTTAGACACACTCTCACACCCTATACAGCACACCTACACAAGGCACATTCGAAAGGAGGACACAGCGGATGGTTTTGGTTCGATTTTTTGTCTACTCGAAGTGATGCTCGAAGCGTTCGGTGAAGGTGTGCGAGAAAAAGAACAGCGGCCAACACCAACCGTAGCCGTCTACTACCAGGTGTTTAAGCATTATACGACATAAAAAAGCGAAGCATCCACATAAAGTCGATGCGCGACTGCATCGACCGTTTGGGCGCCCAGGTGGGCGTTGGCGTGTAAAACACCATCGTCGACAACGACCACTATAGGGACGGGAGGGGAGAAGCCCTTACAGTAGCACCATTTTTCCACCATTACCACCGATCCCACCGATGAAGGATTTTCCATCCCTCGAGAATCTCCCACGAGTGGGAAGGAGAAAGGTATGATCGAACGTAAAAAAAGTGCCTGCGGGAACTGGAGCTTGTAGGTTCTTCGGTGAGCATGTCATGTTTTCCGGTTATGGCCACGATGGTTATGTTACGGCACGAACGCTCTGAGGCACTGGGTGAAACAAGCGACCGCCTGTAAGTGAGGGAGCAAGCAAGATACGAAGGATTTTCTTGGGGCCTTTTCCTCGATCGAGAATAAATACACTATCGAGCCAGGGAAGAAGGTCGGACAGGAAGGATGTAAATATCAACTTATGCTAAGCTTAAGAATCTGCCCGGAGCCAGGTGGGAAAATTGACGCTTCATGCGGGGTTACAGCAGGAAGTGTACTTCAACACCCAACAAACCGTCTCTGCCGCCGAAGCTCGTATGTTAATTGTTCAGGGCCATCGTGTGTTACCAGGGATGATGGTTGGTTAAAATTGGAAAAGCATGACGCTCGATGTTGCTCACCGAGAGCAAGACGGAGCACAACGGAACATGCCCATATGCACGGGAGAAAGGCAGATATGTTCAATTATTAAATTAGAAAGTATGACTCACACACATGGTGATGAAAGCATGAAGTGTGTATGTGTGTGCGATGAGACGGTTCCGCCGCATTGGGAAGATGGGGAGGGTAGTACTTGTCGATAAGGGTCGCACAGTTTTAATGAAATTGTTTTCTATATGTTATTTCGAGAGAACGGCTGTGTGGTGTTCGGTGTTTATGGAGAGATGTAATAAAATGCTCGAACCCACGAGCGGAGACCGCAACCGGCTGGCAAAAACTAATCGGATAAACATTCGGTAAATAATACATTTAGTTTACGTGCCGGTGTTGAAACGAGCTGATGAAATCACATCAGTTCCATTATTTTACACTCCCGAACACGTTTTCGCTGAGGGCGAACAATTTTTTTTGCAGTGCTGCAGTAATTATCGCAAGCAGAAGTAAAATTGTTAAACATGATTACGGAATGCGTGTAAGCAGCACAAACTTTATATAAATAGGAAAAGCAATTCAAGAAATGAGAAACAGCTTCTTAAAACGTAACAAATTAAAAATACACATAAATGCAATCAAGCAACAACTTGAAAATGATAAGTGAAAAGGAACAAAAATAATTATGAAAATCAGAATAAAACTAGCGTAAAGATGCAAAAGAAAAATTATAATAAAACAAATGAAAAACATTGTAAAAAGACATACAAACAAATAAGAAAACTTGAACGAATACCACAACAAACGATCAAATACTTAAATATTAGCACTAATTTATTTACTTTTGGATTTCTAAGTGAAAATTGAATTGATAATACTTGAAAACGTTGGAAACGGAATACTAAAATTCTTCTTAAAACAAAAATTAAAGGTATGAAAAGTAAAATTAGTAATAGAAATCAAAATAAAGAAGTGGAAAATAAGGAATACACAATGGTAAAAACAAACAAATAAAGACAAAGACACAAGAATGTATGAAAATTATAGAGCATAAAGTCAACAAATGCTATGGAGAAATAAATGAGAAAATTTAAAACAAAAAAAAAACAAATCCTAACAAAAAGAAAATAAATCAAGAAGGAGTGAACGCAAATAACATAACTACAACCTGTTCAAAAAAGAACGTGTAAAACATACTTAACAATATTGTAAATAATTTCAAAAAGCTGCCTACAATTTAATTTTAGTATAGATTTCGCTATTGTTTGCTGCCCTTGTTATACCGTTTGACCAGTAGCATTGATAATCCATAATCAAAATGGCAAATTTCCTGCTAATGATTCAATCCCCCACAACACTTCCACTCTAACGGGTTAACGATATCGATCAGCTGGAGCGGGCAGAGCTTCCCCCGTACAAACAACGCGCAACACTTCCCCTTTTCCCGCTGCTGCTAATGCTTTTGCACTAACGGACCATTAGCAAACGGGGCAAATGGTTTTATTCCCGAAATCAAATCCTCTCGGTGCTGGTGCAGCATGCATCCGCAGCAAGAAGGAAGAAGCGAGAAGATATGTTTATTTTGACGAAGGTGCAAAAACGCAACCGGCCCTAAATGCACATCTATTAAAACATTATCGGATGCGCTCATTACTGTGTGCTGTTTTACTTCAAATGGCAGTGCGAGGGTTTTCTAGCGAAGGGTGCGCAACGAGACGACAAGGTGTGTGCGGTTGTGCACAAAAAAAGTGTATTTACTAAACGCATCCGCAGGGCCGGCCGGGGCAGGCCGGTGTGCATGCATTCATAATGTTCCTCCCGGATTGGTGTGGTGTACTTTCTGCGTTGCATGCGAACGAAGAAAACGAAGGAACAAAAAAAAATGGGGAGTGAAATGGAAATAGTCTGAAGGAAGTTTCCAATACCAGTGGCAAAAAAGGGAGAAGGAGTGTTCGCTTCTTGTAACACCCGCCGCCCCTTCCTTGCTTCTGGTCTGTTGCCGCGGCAGCGCATTCGTGCCAGTAGACCGATACCAATCTCGCCCCTCTCGCAGCAGTAGGGCACTGGTGTTTATTTGATGTTTCGGCCATAACAACAGTGAACGAGATGTGCATGCTGCATGCATGCGCACAACACCCTCCGAAACGTACACACCCCGGCACGGCAGCGTCTTCCATCGTCTGTCGGTTGCATCGGGTGCCCGTTTTGCACAGGCGATAACGAGCAGCCTGCTTCCAAACGCGGTGTGCAGTAATGCTGATATTATCTAGTTATGATGCATCGGTATGAGCATTTGCACGAGGCCAAACATAAGCCACGAATGTGTATCGCAAACGGGTTTTGCTGTTTTTGATAAGAACGAAACGGGAAAGGAAGTATAACTGGACCGAAGGTGCATTGATTGAATATTTGCTACGTGAGCGATGGATAAAGCACTGCAGCATGTGATTCCTTTTGTCTTGATATTGGCTATTGGCACGCAATTTAAAAAAAAATCCTCCATTTTTATGTTATTCCATTTAACAAAACAAGTTTTAATAAGATTTGTTTTAAATTAATACAGACAGAAAAGCAGAAGGTTTTGCTGTTCACAAACTGTCACTGCTTATTAAACAATCTGCAAACTACAAACAACACGGCAACTTCCGGGCAAATGCTCTGAGCGTCTTGAGCGAAAAACAATTAATAGTTCAGATACTCCGCTAAGCTTTAGCTTAAGCGAAGCTTTGGGGCAAAAGGCCCGAGATGAATCGTTTCTGCCGTCGAGAGATATCCAAACTACTAGCTGTCCCGTGTGTCAGCTTACCTCTCGGTGCTTCAGGTGCGGCAAAAACAATAGTGCACTGGAATGTGCAATCGTTGTCTAGTGCTTTTTCTGCGAAAAGCAAAACCGGAAAGTGTACACTCGAAGGACGGAAGAGTCCTTGAGCGAATGGAATGAAATTTTCTGCCTGCTGAAAGGACTAGGACACGGAGAATAGACTCTTCTGGAGGTGCAAAAAAAAAACCCCCCTGTGACAAACAATGGGTGATAGTGCTCTGAAGGGGTTTATTAAATTTGCTGCTCGCTTAAGTAATATTTCTTCGAACAATATGATTATTTAGAAATGTATTAAATTGCAACATTTTATAATAATTCTATTTGGATCATTGAGAATGTGGCTTAGGGCCATAATCCTCTCCAAATCGTTGAATGCAGTCCCTTATCCGAAAGGGTGGATAACCACAAACATTTGATTTTGTAGATTGCTTCTACAGTAGAGACTGCATCCGGCTCGGTCCGAAATCTAGCTAGGCTTTACGGTATTTTCACCCTGCCCGAGAACACTCCGAGCTCCTTCAGCAGAACCACTCGTCTGCGAGCAGAAATTCGATAGTCCGGAACGCAACGGGAATGCTTCATATTCTCGCCACCGTACCCCACACCGGTACACCGGACTCTCGGACTCATTCATGGAGGGCCTTCTGATGTGGCTACTAATCTGCTCGGAAGGGTTTTTACGATCGGAATTTACCGTTCTTTGTGCAGTTCGCCGCATCCCATCGAGTCGGATGGGTGGATAGCGCCGAGAGCATAATGCACACGTCATTGGCACAACTGGTAATGTGCCGGCGGCCTGGAGCCCACCAGCCTGGCCGGTAGTGTTGTGTGACGTGCGTGCCTGCACCAGATTGCAGCAATCTGAAATTGTTGCCAAATAGTTCCAACGGCACCGGGGAATGGTGGGGTGTGGGAATGTGTTCTTGGTTAGGCATCTTCCTGATTGTTGGTATGAAGAATGTGTTCGGGGTATAATTTGGGCTTTGGGTTTTTACCTTGATGATTTTTATTTTTTTTATAATTCTTCTCCATATTTATAACATATGAGGACAGCGATTTTTATTATATGACAATTACTTGAAATTACTAATTGTTGTTTTCAAGAATACATATCCGAAACTGAGTTTCAACAAATATGACTAGATATGACGGAGTTCTGAAAATTATTCGATTTTTTCTAATATAAAAGAAAATTGGTTCAAAAGTTCAAGATTTCTAATAAAAACAGATCAGATAGAAGTCTTTTTTGATTTTTGTTAGTATAAAATAAAATGAATAAAAAGTCAATATATTGTAATTCCCCTTCCCAACGGCGCCATTACTTAATTCTGTGGAAAACACTAGACTAAGTGAATTTCTTATCCACGCCCAGCTCCGACAGTAATGCAGTTGCATCACACCATTGCAAGACACACACCACACACAACAGACCGGAAGCCATATTTTGCCCAACAAAAACCAATTCCAGGAGTCCATTTCTCAATAAAGCTCGCCATCGCCGAATGCCTAATTTATCTATCTGTCGCGTCCTGTGTGGCGCAAAAGTCGCACACGGGTGGAAAGACTCAAGCAATTGCAGCAGAAAAAAGGGATCCAAAATCCACTCGCCAGTGCGCGTGAATGGGCAGACAAACATATTTCATCCCCGGTATGTGTGAAAACAGCACATCAGCAAACATTGACGGGAAGAAGAACCGGTAGCTTTTGGCTTATCCGTCTTTAGCTACTTCTAGGACCGGCAACTTTCTCGCCGTACATCATTATTCTTGCTCTGCACGGGACAATACAACACAAGCAAAAAAAGCGAAGGATGCATCTATCCGTAAGCTCGTTTGTTACGTTGCATTACCTTTAGAAGTGCAGTGTGTCGAGATGTTGCCCTGAAGAATTTTGTTTGTATCGTTGGCTCTTGCAATTTTCTAACCATGTTTGAAGTAGTTCTGCAGACACAGCGAATGGGATGAAAAGATTTACTTAGTTTACTTTAAGGAGGGGGTTGGAAAGAACAAGTAATCCTTGTCGGTGTATTGAGGCAATGGAAAAGTTGGAGCATCAATGTTTTGAAATATTAAAATAAAATATAATATAACACGTGCTTGTAAGACCATCATTAACTTAAACTTCAACAGGAAGGAGTAGTAAACTAAATCGATATTTCCATTAAAATTATGTCAGAGTAATCGTAACATGAAAATTTGCATTTGCATAAACCATTATATACACTGCAGGGCGACGAGCGTTAATGAAATCATTTCCACGAAGCCCGGCGTTTGAAGCATCATTAAACTATCCTTGTGTCGTAACACTCACATCCACAACACGGTCAAATGGTTACAATAGGCTAGCGTGACCTGTAATTACTCACCCATGGTGGCCTTTAAAGGCGGGCAAATGATTGACCACATAATACCGCGTCCGATTCGCGGCTGAACGATGTTTGAAGATCGATCGTTTAACGTACGTTAGTGATTAATCCTCAATTTACTGAGTCCGTTAACATAATTAGCTTCAAGAGAGGATGATCTTGGAGGATTCATTTTTCAAAGCTACATCTTGCAGGATATTCTAGATCGAGATATGGTTTTGATTATAGCTAATAAAGTTTCTACTATCGGCAACAGAAACTTTCAGTAAACAAACTATAAAATCGTTGATACCACCAATTTCACAACAACTTCCACGTACTAAAGCTTCATCAAACTGTCAAATGCACAACTTTTTAAGGTTTGCACATGCTTACAAAGAACGTGAAATGGCTGTCGTAAAATAGTTAAATAGCTTCCCCACAGATGGATGGAAAAAAGTACGGATTCCCACCACCGTGCACTATTCCGGATCAAGCGCCCACGCAACAACTGGCCCTCCTAACTACCAAACAGCGGCTCAAGGGTTATCTTGCAAGGAGGCCTGCTCACTAAAAGACTCCCCGGTGGGATGGACGGAAGCGAAAGCCTCCCACCGACCAAAGACGACTCGCGAAGTCAGCAAACATGACCGAGAAAGCCGCTGGGAGTTGTTAGAAGTATGGGTACGAGCACACACACACACACACATACTAAAGCTTTGGTGGGCAAAACTGCAACCGAACCAAGCCCTGGTACGCCGGGTTCAATTTTTACGGTACACAACATTATCCCTTCGGTGAAGGGATACTCGTTGAGTCGGCACCCTTTTCCCCCCTTTTCGTTCAGCAGCCGAAGGGAAAGAAAAGGCTGGTTGTCCAACCCCCGAAGCAAAACCAGAAGTAGGTCCTTTTGGCTCTACCGGCCTTGCTTTTGTTTATGGCGCTTCCGTTTGTTTTCTTGAGGTTCGTGTTGCCTTTGTTCCTACCGAATAGGGGATGTTGCTTCGACCCGGGACAAAAAAGTAGTAAACACACACACACACACACACACACATTGGGATATAAAGGAGGCGCTCTTATCATGTTTAGGCTGTGTACAGTGCACTTTTCTAGGCGTTTTTCTTCAAGCTTCGGGGTAGTCTTAAGGGTGGGAGTCAGCTTAGTATAGGCGGATCAGGGGGGTTTCTTTGTCCACCACAAAGGACTTCGGACCGGGACGATTTGTGTTGAGCGAAGCTGTCTTTTGGAATGAGAAAACCCCCCAAAAAAGAGGGGGGAAACTAATCTATAGGAAGCGACAAAAAAATAAATCACATCTAAGTCATCAAAACCTAGAAGAACTACCACTGGAAACGATTTGGACGAATTTTCATTACGTATGTTCTTCAGTGCTGTTGATACTCTGGTACCGGAACGGAAGCTTTTGAGATTCTCCCCCCCCCCCCCCCCCCCCCCCCATTAAATAAACACAAACTTCGATGACAACTGAAATTAGGTTTTCAGCTAGTCCAAACCACCACCATCATCGTCGGTCCTGCTCGAACACGAGGCTCGAGCTCGGTGGGAATACAGGGTTTGTGTTACGTAAATGTGTGGCAAATCGTAAGGAACACAACAACACAACTTTGTTCGCTGACGGTCGCCGGATAAGTCGCAGTTAGTATGGAACGGCACCGGTTCAGAGAATAATTGAAGCGTGGAACTTTTGAAAAAAAAAACAATAATGCAATCCATACCACAGGGATGGAACAGTATTAGCAACAGGACATGCGACCGGTCCGTTCCGTTGTTTAAAACTTTCCACACCCGTGCGGCATCCGTTGAAGTTGTTCATTTGCGTGTCATTTGCAATCCGTGACAATTTGCGGGCGGTACTAAACTTCCCGAGGGGGGAATGAAGCATCTGTTGCATCATTGTTGAGCAACATAATTGGGTGGTTTAGTGGAGACAGTGGGGGGAAAAAAAAACTTTGGCTAATGAAACAATTTATGTTATGAGAAACGAGATATTGCTGCTGAAACTCTCCATTACTGTAAATAAACAGGCAGCAATAATAATATTTGAAATGTAAAATGCAAAGGAATAAATTGTTTCCATCCTGACTTTGACGCACGTAAGGTTAAGGGGGTGGTGTACTGTGTAAATTATCAGCGATGCCACTAGGTATAATGGCTGGAGACCGTTTATTTATTTGTTGTAGATGGAAAACAATAGAACAAGCATCTGTATTTCGTCTACGCCATGCATTTATGGTAGCAATACCTTAAAAGGAACCACTCTTTTTTAGGCTGCCAGAGTATACTACCCCCTTAAACGTGGCGTAAGCTCATGATAACAGATTTCCCATGTCACAAAAGCTTTTCGATATAATGGAAAAAAATCCATGGATGAAAAAAAAAGAAAATTATAAAGTCACACACCACATTAAAGCACTTCGTCGAAAATGGGTTCTTTCCGTAGCGATCCCTTTCTAATAATACTCTCGACAAGTTCAAACCCCTGTAAAATGGCTTCCTTAACCCTCCGAGAGCACTACGGGAACACAACATAACACGCTCCTGCGTACGTGGCTCCCCAGAAATAGCTTTCCGCACGCCCTAAGGATTTCCTGTACGTCGTTTGTTTCCGTCCAAGCACATAACGACGTCGGAAGATAAAACGGGCGGTCGATTTTTTTTTCTGCTCATTTTCCCATTTCCTTCTGGCCAGCCCGACCGTGGGCAAATAGGTTATCATTGATCCGACGGCCGGATGCAGAGGGAAACGGGTTTCGATGTGGAAAACTGAACGTTTGGAAAATAGCGAGCCGATAGGCCCGGGGAGCACTGAACCACCCTGGTGGATCCTTTGCCCACGCCGACCCGGCAAAGCTTGTTTAATACGATGATGTTACAGATTTTCGTGTAAATCCCTCGTCGGAGTGGAATGTTTGTGGGGTTTTTTTTTTGCCGATCCCGTGTGGTGACACGACACGATTGTAGCACGGATGAGACAAACTAATTAACAGGGTGAGTGAGTTGACCGGGTTTCTCTGACGCTCTGGAGTCGATGCTAAGCGGGATTAATTGTTCCCACTTAATAGGATCAAATGCCTACAAGGGTAACACATCAGACCGCGATGGGTTTTGTTTGCCATCAATCAAATATAATGTTCTATATTAAAGCATCGCTGCCAGCTCGTTGCCGGCGGGGTTTTATTATGTTCTAATTGAATCTAGAACAACAACAAAAAAAACCCTGAAATTTATCAATTCTTATCCCCGAAATACTCACTCAACATTATTGTGGAGCTAATTGCTCGGTCGAGTAATGCCGACAATGGCAGCAAATCGGTTTTAATTAAATAATAACGGTCGGCAAGCTACAATTGGTTGCTAAAGAAGCGAAGATCTTTCGTTTGCTTCACACAAAGCCGTGCGGTTTGCAATACCGAATAGTTTTCCCCCCGCCCCAGTCAATGTTTTGTGTACCAGTGAGCCGAGACCAATACAACTTTCGTCGCAATGCTGGTGCTACAGCAGGTGCTGGGCCATACCACACAGTTAACCGCCGAAAGACCAAAGTACGAAACAAACTCCATCGAACAACCAGCGGGAAAGGAACTAATTAAGAACTTTTCAAGCAGCCAACACCAGCCAACAACGGATCTTGTCCGCTGTCAACGGGAAACGGTATCGGCTTGTCTAGTTCTGGGGTGCAAGTGTTGTCCATCTGGCAACGCTTTTCAGCAAAAGACACTCTCGCTACGGTTCGCTTCTGAAAGCCCTAGCCGATGATGGATGGATGGCGCACAACAAATCCTGTTCAATGTCGATCCCAGCCTATCATCCTCAAGGATAGCATCGGACAGCAGCGCAGAACATCCTCCGACACCGTCCGGAATGTTCGGCATCCCATTCAGGAAAGCATTACGACACGGTTCGAGCATCCACTCTGATGGACAGGCAAATTTCCGCATTGTCCTCACCATAAATCAACAACACCGAAAGTGATGCCTGAGGAGCCTTGTTCTCGTCGGTTGCTCGTAACTTCCTGTGGTTTGCGGTGTCGTCGAGAGCGTCTTTTGATGAAGATGTGCTACGGCCAGTGGTTGAAAAGCGAACTACTGGGCACCGACCGGTCCGTTCCGAAAACCAGTCCAGCAAAGTTATTTTGCAAATAGCGAAAAAGTATGGGGAGAGTGTGATTTTTTACCTTGAGCATGATTGGATTTCGACCAGGGTTTGTTGGAATACCAGGTACACGAGCCATTTGGGCGAGAGAGATTTCGGACGCCCGAGATGGATCGATTAATTAAGATGGAGCTTTGCACCGAAGCGAATGGAGGTCGATAAGCGAATTATTATGCTTGAATAAAATGATGCGGTGGTTTTGGCAAATTAACGAAGAGCCTCGGCTGGAAGAAGTGAGGCAAGCATATTGTGTTGGTATTTGGAATTGCAACTTCAATCACTCAATCATTGGTAAGCGGTTCTTGAACATGCAATTGGGTAATTTTGGGCAAACATTGAAGTAGAATTTAAGTTGTAGATTCTATGATGAATATCCCAGGCACTTCTTGATATTCATAACCATAGAAAGTTCGAAGATCCTGATGTTATTGATTGATTTCTTCTACTCTTAATAGAAAAATATGATTTCAAAAATGTTTGGAATCAGGTTAATCGAAGAATGACCCTGTTGAGGCAATTTCCAACAGCAACAACTAAAATAAACTCGCATAATAGCTCATTCTGCACAGATAATTCATAAAACGTTTAGTCCAACAAAAATGGCGGAAATTTTCCACATCGCATTGTAGCACGCAAAAATAAAGTGCATTTAACGTAAAGATATACATGTGTTTAAGGGCTCCCCCTTCAGTTGCTTCGCCAAGAATTCACCAGGAAACACTTGTCGCCTCATAAGTACGCCCACTTCCTCCCCAAACGGGAAAGCTAACCCGGTGAGGAATAGCGTACCACCTACATCGGTGACTTAGACCGAAAGTTCCCAACATGCTTAAGTCCCATCCTTCTACCTCTGTGACGCTTGCCAACAAATGAATTTCGTGTAAATTTGCCATCACTGATTGACTTTCGCGCTAATGTACCCCCGGCGCCCCGTGCTCCCGTCGAGATCCACTGCCACAGCATGAACTGCTAATCATTGCCGGTTGTAAGATGAGCGTTAAACATCAACATCAGCGTCAAGCGTTTGTCGGCGATGATGGAAAAGGCGGCCACATTTGTTCGCATTGTCGCTAGAGCCTCGTTGCGGGAATCGAAAATTACCTGTCGGGTGAAGGGAACCGTCAATCACCGTATGCTCGGGATGCGCTTTCGCGAGCATTTATGATGCGATGTGAAGCGTTTGAGTGGTGCCGCTTATGTTGAAGCACTTTTGGAAGTGTTCGGGCTGGCCTTATGCGGTTGAAGCAATGTGGGCAAGCGCAAGGTTGAGTGCGGGGAATGGTTTTTTTGTTGCTGGTAAATATTGGTCGCATAATGTGGCACCGAGTTTTCGAGTGTTGTGACTTAACTATCGGTTATTATTGAATTGTGGTATTTGATATCAAATTTTTGAATCATAAGTATGCTCTTCATGAGATGCAGCTCTGTTCCGATCAATATATGATGTAAACTGATAAATTACACAATGTACAAGACAATATTGTAACATGTGTAGTAAGTTATCTTGTCCGAAAACAAAATCTCCAGGATATTCTAGGATTGTACCACTACCAATTCCATTTTCAATAAAAGAGAGATGTGCCAACGCCATGCTCAGTTGAAGATATTTTAAAGAGATCTTAAGAATCAGCCGTTTAATACAGCCTCTTTAATTAGGAAAACAAAGTTCAACTTAAATAAAATAACGTTCAATTCAATGAACAATCATAACTTCAGGGTATTTGCTCCAAAAGCATAGCAATAGATTGGGTTTTCCCAAACTCACTTTGCAAAATCTTCTGCAAACTTCGTGGTCCCCCCCTTTAGGGGGTTAGATCCGCTTCGCGAGCCGCGAACAGTTTCGTGCCGTGCGTCGTGATTGCATGAGGCAAAATATGCACAATTCATGAGCACTTTCTTCGTCGGAGATTTTAGCCAAACGCCGCCAAACGAACAAATTTCGGTGAAAGAAGAGAGTCGTTGAGGTCTCGCGAGGGATTCGCGAAAATTTTGCCCGAACGGAAAAAACAAACCGGGGGGGAAAATATGAGCACTGAAATAACAAATTGCAGCACGAAATCGCACTGGATGGACACGATCGTGGCTTTTAGGTTGCGGTTTGCGAGAAGCAAATAATTGTGTTCATTTTACCCATTATCATTAGGGATGGTAATTTCGATCGCTTTGATCGACTGGTTCGATCGAAACGGATGCGAGCGGGTTAAGATAAAAGGGAGTTGGACGGTGGGTGGAGCGCGTTTGGAACACTTTTGGACGTGAAAGAAGTTAAACGACGAAACATAGATTAAATCATTGAACAGGTTGGGAGCAATGGCGGGGCGCTAGCATCAATGATTTAATGTACCAAGGGTAAGTTCAATTTCATACACCATTACCGATCGGAAGGTGAATCTCTGAAGATGGTGGAGTCTAAAGCCAAAAACAAAAAAATATCGCTCGATCCTCGATCGAATGCATCATTTCGGCGCGAAGCTATATTCCAACACAACCAAAGCCATTCCTTTTTTTATGACCCATATAAACCATGTGGTGAAGGTGCTTTGCGCTGCTGCACGTGGATTGATTTCCGGGCAGCATCGTAACCAACGTTTACAAGTCAATAAAAGCCAGCTGTAAAACTGCATACCAGGTAGTTGCCATGTGCCGACATGCAAATCACAACACGGACACATAGTTGCGGCAGAAAGAAGAGCACTCTCAAAACTCAACAAGCCTGATCGGGGCCAGCACAGGAATAGCACCAACAGCACACACCCTCTGCAGATTCGCATCGCTCGATGCGCTTGCACCGCTGAGATCTGCATGTCTCGTATCGCACCGCACGGGAAAGAAAAATGATAGCGAAAAAGGTATCCGCTAGATTCATAAATTAAACGATCGGCTAGGCGCAAGTCCGAAACCATCGACGGTAAGTCTGATGCATTTCCAGACGGGAATCGTGTCGTTTGTGGAAACTAAAAAAAAATCGGAGCAGTAGAGTGTTAGAGGTACCGTGTTAATGATACTCCACCACCCGAGGAAACCGAACGGAATCCATTTGTTTAGGTGCGACTATGATGAAGAAGCTTTTACTAAACGGCACTTAGGTGTCTGTGTAATGGATAAGTCTCTGGAACGATACGAATTAGGAAAACGGACGTCCAATAACTTATTTTCACATGTTGACGAAGTTTTTTCTAAAAACCACCGATTCATATTATAAAAATTACTTCAAAATATAGTATTATTTAAATGAGAACAAACTGCTAACATAAACAGGGCCACAACAGAAACAGGGTCGTACACTTCTTATAAATTAAAGTTTGCAAGTTCTTCTACTTCTTCTTATATTTTTTCTTGTACTTTCTCTTCTATTCCTGCTTGTTCTATTTGTTTTATTTGTACTATTTGTTTCTCTGCTGTCTTTCCCATTTGCTACTTATTCTTCCGTGTTTTTTTAAATTTTTTTATTGTTTTATCATTTACTTTTCATCATCTACTACCACTTTTAATTCTACTGTTCCTTCTATGATTTTGTGTCTACTTCATTTACTTATTCTTTTCTACTCCTTCTGTTAACTCTTTCCAAATTTTTCATCTTCTCTTATAACTTATCTTTACTCTCTATTGCTACTTGGTCTTGTTCACAATTGTTCATGATCTTTCAAGGGGATACTTTTAGATGGAACGTAGAAGTTACAGCAAGAGCTCGCACAATCTCTCTCTACACACTTATCAACTCGCATTCGGACATCTGAGCGTCGTTTTCCTTCCCAATACGCGCATCGCACACGCTAATCTGGCCGATTCGCTAAAGTTTGACATGCGAAAGCTCCCGATCGACGGACGGCTGGAAAATGCGCCAGCGAGTGAACGAGCAAAGCGAGGGTAATAAAACACAAGCGTAGTAAAGCCGCGGGAGCTAAAGAGAGCAGGCATGACGAAGCAAACCGAAAGGAAAGGTGCAAAAGGCGTCGTCGAGCACCGGGCGGATGGCCGTCTTCCGTGACGGTGGAACGCTTTCGCACCGCTAGCGTCGCGGGACCGCCGGTCCGCAAAACCGGGCTGGTGCTGCCGATGCGCGGTTTTAGTATATGTTTACTATTCGATTCGATCGGTTCTCCCAACGCCGTGTGTTGCCGCGTCGCGTCGAGTCGAGTCGGTTGCTTCGGTGCACGTGCACAGATCGCAGTCTGAAATTGCAGTCTTGGGGACTGGAAGTCACCGTTTCCAAGTGTTTCCGTGAAAAGGGGGGTGTGGTGTTAGTGGGTGTGAGTGTGTGTGTGTGTGTGGCGTGCGCACGATCAGGTGACTAAAGCGCATTTTGGGGAAAATCCCCAAAATCTGACAGTGTGCAGTGTTGTGGAAAAAAGCATTATTTGGACAGTGAAGCGTCGTGAGAGCATCTGAAGGAACAGTTTCTGAGTGTAAATTATGCAGACTGCATCGATCAGTAACGTAGCGAAGAAGCAGTATTTGTGAGGCATTGCGCATGTGGAAATAAGCAATAAATGGACTGGACTGTCAACAAGTACACGAACAATAAAAATATTCCATCGGGTGTGATGCAATTCTGATAAATTAAATCGTTCCGACCATCGCTAGGATTCCGATTAAATTCTGTGTGAGTAATTATGAGAAGAAAAGCATAATGATTGTTTTATTTAATGGAAATTTCTAAATGCGTAATGCTTTATATGAGCTGAGCAATCTAAGATTAGCTTAAACTAAATGGTACACTTTATAAAATTGGCACCAAGATGGCGACGAAAGAGTTACTGAAGTTTAAATTGGCTTAATTGAACTGCAAGTCCTAGATAACAGAGGTTCATAAAACTTACTCTGTCACCTCATAAAGCTCATGCTTAAGTATTCGTAGTGTCGCAGCTCCTGGTTGCTGGAATATTAAGGAAAGCTGACCAACAAATGTGGAGAATCAATCATATTTTTACATATTTTACACGCTCAAAGCGACCAAGCGATGATGTTTTGAGGACTTTATTCCCAACTTCAAAGAAAGAGTGAGATATGGAGGACCGTTCCAAGGCATTATTTTTGAAGCATTAGTCGAGCATATATTCTTTGGATTACGATAACAATATTTTAGATAAGAAATAAATAGAAGGAAACGGCATTGTTTGAATTGCATTGACGATGAAAGAAATCAAGCATTTGCACAGTTTTAATAGTAATTGTTGAATAATGATGTTGTTTGATAAATAGAACTTATAAAAAGCCTTGAGTTTAGGACACTATTTGTTGGGGACACCCAGCACGCTTAGCTAAAAAATGAAGAACATTTATGTTCTAATTCTAAACACATTTGCAGAATTTATTATCCAAAAATAGAACAAACATTACAAGCAACCTTTCAATCCTTGTTAACGAAGAAGAACTTCCATGTTTTTATTATTCATACTATTATGATGGTTTTTTAACGTGCTGCCAAGAACTCATGAGTGATAAAAATCATGCATCGGGACAAAGCGAGATAAATATCATTAAAAAAATATATTTAAATTTTTTAATACATCATGGCCGATTAGTTAAAAATATTACCAACCCTCGTTTTGATACAAGATATCGAATTTGTTGTATTGGAACAGTCGCAATGTTCACCCTAATCTCTCTTTCTAATATAATTTAGCAAACAATATGCATTACACAGTGCCAATTCAAGTGCTCCATGGAAAAGAGAATACTAAATTGATTTCCGACCTAATCTACGCCGATTCCGTGCTGGTAAAAAGCAATCAGCATCATCAATCGACCATAAAAAAGGACACATAAATTAAAGCTCCTACAAAAATGTGCACTGAACAACCTTCCAAAAGGATAACAGTTCACAGAAGGATCGTCGTCATCGGTCTACCATTCTACCTTTAGAAGCAGAGACAGGAGAAAAAATCAATTTAAATCTAACATAAAGCAATACGACAAGGACGCACCCAAACTTCCATAAACGTAAGATCAAACCAAGAGAGTGGTTAACGGAAGAAAAATTAACGACCAAAATAAAAACATAACAAAAGCACATTAAATGCACATCAAATCACTTGTTGGGAAGGTGTGCGCTGTCGTCGTCGTACGCACGGTGCTCATCCGTCCAGATCCGTCACACGCTGACCCAATTACTGGTTGGGTGACTGACTGACTGGGCAGAGCGTGTTTTTTCCGACCAAATTTCCTCGCCCTTCGTAACCACCCTGTAAGCTGCGTTATAGATCGTTTTTTTTCTTCTTCAACCCTTACCCATAAAACACGCTGTAATTACCCCGAGTGCCGTGTTGTTTTCACTGGGCGGAAATAAAACTGTCTCGCCAAAAAGCCAAACGATATTTCCAATCAAAATGGAATCTTCTGTCTTTGAAATGTCGCCCATTTTCTTATACAACTTTTCCATGCAAATGTATGCGTCTTTTTATCAGGAAGCAAAGAGCCAGGGAAGGGGCTTGTTTTTTTGTTCAATTCCTTGTCCGTGTGTTGTTTTTTTTTCATTGAATTGTTGTTTAATCCGACGGGCAGTGCAAGCTTGCACTGAACCGAGTAAGGAGGTTCCATCTATGTTTTTTTTTTCGAAGGAGAAAACCTAAGAAACATTGAGGGCCTTCGTTTGATTCCGTTTCTGCCTATACAATTCGACGCACTTCACTGACCAAACGCAACGCAATGTCGAAACGGTAGTTGTGGGCTTTTCTTGTGTGTTTTTTTCCTTTCTCTCTCCTTCTCTCTCTCTTTCTCTCTCGTCTACCTGCTTTTCTTCTCTCTGTTATGTATCGATCATTTTCTTCGTTCGGCCACGCAATGCTTCGCCAACCAGCCGGTATGTGTATTCCGTACTCTGCGCCTGTATGACTCCTGGCGAGCATAATTAATACATGTGCCGTTCAATTAGCTGTATTTTGCTTCTTCTTGTGGGCCAATTTTAGCGTGTGTTGTTTTTGTTTCTCTTCCTTCCTTTTGCGATTCCTTTTCCTTAACCCATGGATGGCACACTAAAGGGAAATCGCTGATTTGCAGGAGGATGCCCATAAATATCGCCCAACAATCCAGGAAGGAGGGAAGTTTTGAGTGGCTGAGGTAGTTTCCCACCCACAAAAGTACTAACTAAGGGTGGCCACTAAGGGTTTTTTTTTTTGCACGAGTAGTCACTTTTGCATGTGTGTTCCATGCGGCTCAAAGTTACTCCCAAAGTTAGGGTAGTAGGTGTGTGTGTGTGTTTTTTTTTTATTTAAATGTCCAAAAAACGAGGGGGAAGTGGGCACAGTGTATTATTCCAGGAAACCCCTTGGAAATATCGGAAAACGAGAGAGTTAAAGCCAACCGGCACAAACGCAGTACTCTACATATATTAACTAAGAGAAGTGAAACGGCTTAAAAAAAAAAACACATAACCAAACCGTTTTTGGCAAACGTTGCTTACAGCGCGCTGTCTCCCACGAGGCAAACCTAAACAAAAAGGATGTTGAGCAGCACAAGAAAAAAACAACACGAGTTAAAAAAAAAAGAACGGAACAGCCTCAAAACCAACCGAAACTGGCGTAGTTGTTTTTTGTCTCCTTTCTCGTGTGGTTGCATTTACAACTCAAGCGCTCCATTGCACGGAATAAGTTGTACTTTTACGGTCGACACAGTGTCTAGGCAGGGCGTTGCTGCAGCAGTTGGCGTTGGCTTAGCTGTAGCATGCTCAGTTTTTCTTCTTGCTTGTTCTTTTTAGTGTTTTATGCTACAGAAATGGTTGAGATTTATGGTTTTTGTGCAAAATAATAATAATTTGCTGAAACTACATAGAAGAACTTGAACAAGAACTATGTTACGGTTTTGTATTACATAAAGAATATGGCGATGTTAATCTTTAGGTTTTTATTTGAATTTTTAAAAGTATTTAAATTTAAAGTTATTAAAAGTAATGAGTTCTTGCAGGTGTTCTTTTAATTAATCAAGAGCCGTCGTTTATCTCAATTTTTTTCCTATACTTCCTCTGGCCACTAAATTACTACTAGTCTACCTGACCCGATTAAGGTTGGGTTGTCCGGTGTCATTCTTACGACATACACTACTGTGATTATCTCACAAAATGTGTGATTAGAGCGACACCCCTTAAATTAAGCTAAGAGCATTGAAATAGCTGTTTACGCAGTTAATGATTCTGGCTCGTATATAAGTACAGAGTCTTCGATTTCAGAGTTGTCGAGATCGTGACCTTCATCCAAACATTATAAAGTTGGAATAAGTTAGGGATTTTTGTTTACAAATAATGATTGATATGTTGATATAGAAGTGGCATTGAAATAAAATTGTATAAAGTACAACTGTACAAAGCGTTCGCAACTGACACATCTGTCTTGCTTCAAACACATTAAAGCTTTTGCGTTGGAAAAGTTTTACTCACATTCATCTCCATTTTGAAAGAGAATGAAATTCATTGCGAAATTTCCGTAAATAATACAACTGTTAATGTTATTCCAAATTTGTACGTCAAGACGTGTGTTAAACACATCCAAGTAGTACCTAAAATAGCAGTTAAAGCTTAAAATAATAGATAATAAATTATTTGGAACCAATATTTGCAGAATCAAGATGATAATGTGCTACTTAAACCTGCACCCCGGACATGACGTCTAGGCCTCCCAGAAACAATCAAGCTGGTATTATCCTCAATAGAGCCGGATGGAAATGTGGCTCAACAGGACAATTTACTCATTCTCATTTTCTACCATTGTTGTTTTGTGCTCTATAAAATTTAATTTCATGCCAACCTGGTCCAACTTCACCAACCATTGATTTCATTTGCTGAAGGTCAGGGCACGTGTCCCGCTCTTCTTTTCCAATAAAAACACATACACAACCACGGGTTACCCACCGTGAGTGTGCTTCACGAGCGAAGCAATAATTCGCGTTATGACTTCATTTAAAGGTTTATTGCTTTATTCGAAACTTTTAAACCATTTACGACCCTGCTTCCCTTTTACGCAGCGGACCATATATTTTGGCCGTACATTCGTCCCAAAACAAGGTTGAAACATTTTGTAACCTTAGTGCAAGGTCGCGCGAAAAGCGGTCCGCCAGGGAACAAACGCAAACGAAAAGGAAATGCACTTTTGCTTGGCAAAAATTACAAAAAAAAAAACCGAACCATACAGGATGTGGCGTTAAATTGGCGTTTTCATGGATGATCGTTGGCGGGCGTCGCACACGGTTCGCATGCGTCCAATCGAACGTTACCGTTGATCGGATTGAAGTGTGGTGCAACACTGCGAACCGAAGCATAGCAGTCATCAAACATGCACCAAACCTCACGAAATGATGTGTGGCCGTCATAAACCATTTTGATTCGCCCTTTATGCTGGCTTTGCTGGTATGAAATATACTTGCTGCTGGCTGTTTCGATGTTGGTGTAACGGTTATTTTATGACCATTAAAATATTTATGATTTCAGCAAAATGTGGGAACGAATGGGTGGCATTTATGCATACGCACGCATCCCAAACCTATCGATCGGTAAAAAAAATGTGAGCTTTATTAAATGTTTCACGTGTTCTACCGATGGATTGTTTATGTCACTTGATAAAAAAGCTGATGTGACAGACTGCAGAGACTGAGCAGTAATGTTTTGTGATTTAGATAATGCAAAACACGTGACATTAAAATATGCTACTTTAAGTAATAAAGCACTACGAGTCCACCCCAATTGTTCACATAATTAAACATTAAAGACAAACCCTTCAAACACAAAAGTAAATGCCACTTTTTTTCTTCGTCCTATTTACAGATAGCACACCCTTTAGCGAACGAGCACCATTTCGGTTTCGGCGGGATTTTCTAACACGACCGCACCGCTCCCGGCCACACCTCGACCCGGGCACAGCAACCCCGGGCCCGACCACGGAAACTCCAACGAGACGGCACGGGAAAGAGCGCGCGGCTCTTTACACTCGCGTGCAAAACGTGCAAAATTCGGAGAAAACACAAAAAACCGTACCGGCTCCACTTTGGGCTATCGTGGTTCAAGCGGCGACCACTCTTCAACATAGGTTCTGGCCAGAGTAACTCCCTCTGCCATGGAGGAGCTGGAGTGGGAAATCTACGCGGCTCACAGAATAAAAGTCGACGCAGGTAGGTGAACGGGGCCGTGGAGTGGGTGGAGGATAAGGACTTCTTCCGTTTATCCGACACGGTTAGTTTGGGACTGGGGAGTTGGATGCCAAGTGCTTCCTTTTCCCAATTCCTTAAGGAGATAAAACAGTTGGTATGGATTGTACTTGTAGGCGAGGGTGTTGCGTCGGGAGTGAAATGTATTGAACAGTAAAATGTTTACCGCATCAGCTTGGCGTGTCATCTGAGGTGGTGTTGGTCTGACAGGGTAGTCAAACTCACTTTAGTGTATAATTTATTATAATTTTAGCATCTTTTTTTTTGGTTAATTTCAAATTTGGCCTACTAAACCATTGGAGAATCATTGTTCGTCTAGATATGTGAACTGCCTTAGGATGTATCTGACTATGCTGATGACAGACCTTTGACCCAAGATAGCGGAAATCTTGGAAAGTTTTAAAAAGTATGATCACCTATCTGTACATCATATCTCTGTACAGGTTGGTAGTGTGATCATCATGTTGGGTTTTATTCGTTGATCTTAAATCTGAGGGTTTCTCTCATTTGCTCGATCCTATGTTAGGCATTCACTGAGAAGAAGAGCCGCTAACCAATGATATCCATGCCATCAAAGGTTGTCAGTAACTGTATTGACTTATAAAAAGTCCCCAAAATCGTCTGCTCGTCCTGACAGGAAAAGAAAGCAAAATACTCAGAAAGCTCCAGATATTTATTGATAATTTATTCTAACACACTGAACGTCGTGCATTGAATCTCATTTGTTCCAACTCCTCTGTTGCTGGCAATCCGTCTGCTTGAGTAGTATGATATTCAAGTCGATAAAATCGAGTAAATAGTAAAATCAGAAAGAAGAAAAGCAGCATATTATTCACCTTAAGGTTCGATGAGTTTTATTCTAATTGTATATCCGGAAGACAGTGTTGGTCTTAAGCCTCAACCAAAAGGAGTTAAAGAAATAATTTCTAAATCCCTTTTCTGTTCTACCAACTTTTTTCCATTTCGACATGCCTGACTATCAAACACACAGTATTAAACACCAGGCTAGCCGTTTATCCAGTGATCCTTCACCGAAGCACGAAGGAAGCATTCGCTTTTCTCAACTCCGGAAGCACCGGAAACACATAGCTTTACCACCACCATCACCCAAAGTAATGAAGGTGTTTTCTTACATTTCTTTGCTTGTTGCGTCTTGTGGTAGAACAGTTATTTTGTACCACAGCGCGTACAGCTCGATAAGCAAGGTTCGGTCTAAAGGCGAACCGGTCTAAGGGATTATCGAAATGTTGCCGCACATTTTGCCGATGAATATTTTATTCCACTCGATTGTCAACCATCCGAAGGTGGTGCTCGCTAGTGAATTTGACGGCATGAAAGCTCCTCGTTTGTAATAACAAGTTGTACGGTTGGGTTGCGCCTCCCCCGTAGCAAATGTGGAATCGGATTAGTACAGCTTTTAAAGGTGGTAATGTCTACTGCCACCGGTGTGGGTAGTGACCTTCCCTGCCTCGAAGACTGTACCGTGTTAGCCGATATATTTCCCAGGGTGGATGATAAAGGACGACGATTAATGCAGCACAAGCGTGGTCAGGAACTAAGAAAATGGAAACCATTTTGTTTTTTTTTTTGTGCTGTGCAAGCACTTAATCGAATGTTTTTTTATGTGCTTCTATATGATAAATCCCTACGGGATGTTGCGTTGAGACAATGAATTATGATTGTTATACGCATTGCTGTATTTATTGCTCAAGGGAAAATGAAGTGAGTTCACGAGCCTGGCTGCTTAAATATCGCGGCGAAACATGCTGTGACGTAATATAATGTTTATTACTTCTATGTAAGTGAGGCACAATCTACAAAAACAAAATATTATAAATTAATTCCTTCAATAAAGGGAAATTATTTATAATAGCTTATCACTACACGATTCACTTTGCTGCTATTTTGCTCCGTTACAATCTATTTACCATCGCGCATTCCGACTGTTGGTATAGAAAATGAAGCTATTATATTTATTCACAAATTAATACCGATTGAAAACTCGTATCGGTCTTTACAAGATAATTGATGCACACCCTCTAACCCACTCTTGCTCGTAATCACACATTACCAAGCATAATGGCCCAACCGGATTCATCAATTAATCGTGGCCAATCAACTCCATACACACGCACACACACGGCCAAAACGGATCAATAGGAAAGCGCAAACCGATTATTGCCAATGTATGCCACCCACCCAACCAAACAGCATCGCCCAACGCGCATCACACCAGGCAAAACTGTATTACAACTTCGCATCTCTGTCCGCATCTCTGGCTGTTGTAATGTGGGGCTTTCGCTTCGTTTACAGTTCCCTAGTCTAGCATGCCGATTATTAGCTTTTTTTTCTCTCATTCCTTTTACTCTCCACACACGGTTTACCTTCTTTCATTTTCATCATCCGGCACCGTGAAAAATGGTTGCGGCAGGTGGATGAAACCGGACCGGTGTGTGGTGTTGCTCTGATTGCTAATTAAACTACCGATGGAAACATTTCGTTTCGCTCTCTCACACAATCCTTTCCCCCCTCTACCCCCTTCCCTCCCCTCCTACAAACACACACGCACGTACCACGCGAGGACAGTTGGTGGCGCCTGGTTTTGTGCTACCGCTGCACTGATGATCTTCACCCCGATTTATTAAATCAACTCACGTGCCAATTCTGACGCTCACGCTCTTTTTTTTGTTGTTGTTACCATTTTTGGCCCTTTCCAGGCACGCAAAGCGAAGCAAACCGTGGAGGACGTTGGGTGTGTGATAAAGGCTTCTTGTTTTTTATTTCATTTCTTTTCGGTGTACTTGAGTTTGACCGGCGCTTATTTTTCGGTGTAGGTGGACACCTGGATATGGGTTTACTTTCCGCCCAGAGTAGAAAATACAGAAAGCGCGCGAGTTTCGTTAATCAGCTTCCCAAGTGTGTGCATCCGGCGCTCGTAAGGGATAAGGTGGTTATTAGTCAACACGGCGCACAAGTGCATCGCGGGCACGAATACACACCGCCGGGCCACTTTGTCTCGTTACGCCGACCGTAAATGCCGGTGCTTCGAATGGCACATTAGTAGCCGGCTCACGATTGCTCTCGCGTGGGGATTTTGGTTGTTGTTCATTTTTGTCAAATTTTCTTCACCTGCAAATGGGAGCCGAAAAGGCCAGCGGGGAAGAATAATGAGGTGGAAAAAGTGTGCAGAAACCCTAAGAAAAGTAACAACAAAACGGTGTAGGATTTTTGGGATCTTTTTGTCTTACAACTTGATCGAACAAATATTCTTTTACTTTTTGGTGTTGTTCTAGGCTTTAAATTGGAGTGATTTTGTTCCGAGGAACCATTTAGAAAGAAATTGATAATATTTCCAAGATGGGTTCCTAGCAAATTTACTATAAAGCACTGTATATGGGATTTGTAATAAGGTATTACTATTGATTTAGCTTTGTATAACAGCATTCCACGCTCAATATTAAGATTAGAAGATATAACAGTGCTATCAAGATGTTACTATTGCTGAGGATTTGTATAACAGAAAATTTCACTCAGTATCAAGATTTCAAGATAAATAATGTTGATCAGTAACTTTTTACTATCAAGAGCACCGTATAACAGTTATGCTTAAATATTTATTTTGCTATGTCTCTACTTAAAATAATGACTTGATTATCTCTGGCAATACTCAGGATTATGATTTCAAGGATTACGATTGTTTACTAGTACATCTGCTACGGAGCATGCTGTATAACAGTAATATTAAATAATTACTATTACAAAGACTCTGTATAACAGAGCATCTCGTCTAGTTAAACAAGCGCGAGTTGTATAACAGTTGTACTACCGTATCGCTATTGCTCATGCTTTTTATAACAAAACATCTTGTTCAGTATCCAGATTCCAAGATCAAGATTTTAGGCTATTACGTTTTTCGTCATCTTACTGAGCACTTGTTGTCTACCATATTTTGTACTTTGCTTTCTATCGGCATTCCATCCAGGCCTGATTTGTTCGGTTAATAACAAAGTTTAATGTTATGATGTAATCGAAACAGCTTCAACATCAAACCACAATAGCTTTACATATTCGGTTTCATAAAAGGTACCTAATAATAGCTTTCCGACGCTTTAAAGCTATCGTTTCCCAATACCAGTGTTAGACCGAATAATGTGCAAAAGATTAGAGCCAAATATTTTCCACTGAAACATTTTCTTGCGGTTACTTCATTCACACCTCTGTCACAAAGAAAGTAAAATGGTAAAAGCACTTATACTCGCTCTGGTGAAAAATTGCCCCTAAGGGCTGCCAATGATGCCCTGAGGGGCGCTGACAAATTCGTCACCCATCTGACACGCTTACTGTCTTCAATTATTATGCACAAACCGTACGTGGGTCACCCCGAACCCCGGCTTAACGCTGCCGAACTGGAAAACAACGCGTAACACACAGAAGCGGTGAAGAAATAAAACGTACTTCCTTTTCCTTACTGTGCGGCCACATTGTGTGTGCGACGATCGCGCACGCAAAAGAAATAAAAGTAAGAGCGACGGTTGGTCATAATTATACTAATAACACCTTATTCTTGATGGTGGCTTTCACACCGGACCACCGGTCGGCATCGGATTTGTCGAAACAGAAATAGGTCGCCCGCGTACACGAGAGCGCACACGGTGAGGGACACAACTTCACGCTTCTTCATCATACAACCTGTGTGTGTTTGGCTAGCATGGATTTCAACTGCTTTCTTTCGGGTTGTGCTTTTTTCGTTAACATGCAACCGGCACCTGAAAACGGAAAGCGCAAAAATACATTTCCATCACGTTATAACATTACAAGGGTCTAAAAAAAAACCAACATACCGTCTTGCCAGCGAAAATTTGTCAGCGTCGAATTTGTGGTTTCTTTTTCAGACCTCTGCACGATGTGGACATTGTGCTACCTACATCATAGATCTGTACGATGATGACTGGTAAGAAGTCTATCGGGAAGATCTGGTAGGCGTTTTTTTTTTGGCTTTTAAGCCATCAACACGTAATATTAAATAGTACCGTAGCAGGTAGACAGAAGGAACTGTAACCCTGTAATCCCGAAGATGTCGAAAGAAAGGAAAATCTGATAAAAATCGTAAACTTCCATGAAACACTAACATTTCCATCCCATATCGGTGTCAAGAAGATGAAAGAATTAGTTTTGCATCGTCTATAATTAGTTACGAGCAACAACTGTGATCACTAATCGATAAGACCTAGAAGAAATGGAAAATCATTCAACTTGTACGAACAAACTTTCATTCAAAGTGCTGTAAAAGTCGTTGAAATTAACATCCCATAACGCTTCTTAATAATGTGCTCAAATAAAGAAACTATTCCCCCAATACGATAGCGACACAGACATTATTACTAACGATGTTGACCTTAATATGGTTCCTCAAGACAGACCGAATCTCGAACTCATCGAACTGTGAAACAGTACCAAACAACTACTTCCAGCACGCATCGTCCGTAAGTGGTACTTAGTGAAACTTCGCGATACCATTCCCGACGGCACGTAGTAAGATTTGCTTTCCGTCCGAACTTTTCACGTATGTTAAGCATATTACGAGCGAATGCGAGTACGAAATTCAAGCTCCGATAAGTTTCGAACCCCAAGGTCTGTTTAAGCATTGGTGAGAACAATGTTCGGAATGGCACCATATGCAAGCTTACCACCACTAACCATACACGCACGCACATTCTGCCAATTAGTGCACGTTTCGAGATCGACGACTACCACGTGCAGGCGTTGTTCGCTTCGGCAATGAATGTAACATTCGGATCGTTGACGCTGTAGTCAAATTCACCGTATGGTGGCGAGGTGTAACCAGCATACATGTGCAATTTGAACAGAGAACCGGACGGAGGTTTGCCATGATATGCACTAATTGACAATTATTTAAATGCAATCTTGACTACAGCCCGACATCGAAACGGTACTGCATCGATGCACACGGTCGCTACAAGATGTGCTTCTGGTAAAGGCGTGCTGTAAAGGAGAACGCATCATGTTAAATCTATCTGTTTCGCTTAAAATAAGCCATCATTCTGGCAGCGGTTTGACATTACACGTTCATAGTGTCCAAAAAGCACTGTTCAGCTAACGATTAAAGCAAACAGCACAAAAACCAGATCCAATTTACCAAACAAGAACAAGCATTGACCGATCATTCTGATGGCTTCAATTTCGCCACGTTTCCCGGGGGCAGCTAAAATGTAAATCTCATTTCACGAAGCTTAACAACACCAAAAGGGCAGCGGAGCACCAAGCAATGCGAAATGAATAATGGCCGACAAATAAAACATCCAGCATCCAGCGGGATGAAAACACTGCCAATTACACGTACCAGCGTCAAGGGTGTGAAAATGCTCGCAGTTATTGATAGTTTGATTTTTCCCACCTACCCTAGCGCGAGTGCGTGAATTATTCCCCACAGCCTCGGGGGCAAGAGTGGAACGGAATAAAAGCAGATAATCATTACTCATCATCACTCCCAGTTCCGTCGCTTTTCATGTTTCGTAACGCGCAAAGAAAGCGGATGTAATCTTCACACCATATGATGCCACACTGTGCAGGGGATTCGTTTGTGATCGGAGTGACCATTATCAGAATGATAAGCGACAAATGCGTGTTGCTACAGGGCAATTGGTACAGTTCGCTTTCATTTTTCAGCTCATTCATTGGATTGGGAATGGACCTTAGAGACCGGTCTTCATTCGTCATAAGTTTAGCGCAGCCTAGAGGCGTCGTAATTCAAAAGGAATATATCATCTCTTCTTATTTTCCTTCCCTGCAGCAAGCGGAAGCTATGCAACCCGCAGAACACTGGTGAACCGACCGAAATTCACCACGATGAAAAAGCGCCTAAATGTAGGCAACTCAATGTATCCACAATGTGCACCGTAAGCAGACCGAATTGATTCGAAATGTGGTGATAGCTTTTTCCGTTATTTTCCATTACGAAACATTTTCATAACAATGCAACTTTGCTTTTTCTCTTCACTGTTGAATAGCTGAAAATATATTGGTAGTCAAACGCAGGTGCGACTAACGAAGTACCAACTATCCCACTGAGTAACGCGCACTGTTGGAGTGGTGTGTTGAAGTCATTCGACATCCCGAGAAGTTCGGGGTTCTATCGATTGGTACGGCTGGGATGCTTTTACATATGATGCATACCTGTAAAGAAAGAGAGAAAAAAGCGAACTTTAGTGTCATTGTAGTACGTGTCGGAAAGCAGAAGGTTGAACTTTTTCCCAATGAGAGCGAAACTTTACGTCGTCTCAAGTAAGGTAAAATAGTTTTTATCGCAATAAATTCAACAGACCGGGGGTTTTCCATCGTCTAATGTGCACTAAAAAGTAGTTTCATTTCTTATCACGAAGAAAAGTTTAACGACTGAAACGACGGAACATTTCCCTTGCATGCAAAATGGTGTCCTCGTCTGGTATGTTAAGAGGTTTCTTCTGGTTGAACGTTTTTTCGCCGCTTTTAAGCATCCGCACACCACGCTGCTGGTTGCTGTGAGTCAAAAGCTAACAATTAACTTTTTTTTCGGAAAGCTATCTAATAAACCTTGCGAGATGAAATATTGCGGGGTCAGGTGCATGCGCAATTGCGCACCCAATTACCAGCAGGAAATATGTCAATTGAGAGCGTCGGCGGTGCTGTAAAACGATGATTGACATCGATCAACACAGCTAAACAGGCTAAAAGTGGCATGAAAAATTCAATTTTTCCTCACATGATTGATTTTCCTTGTGATTTGACAGCGTATATAGGGCGGGTAGCTTCATGTACGATCCGGACTATATAAGGAAAGGGTCGATAAGCAATCTCCCTCTCTCACACACACGCACACAGGGATAAGGATAAATCTGGCTGGGAATAGGAATTAGCTTCCCGCTTCTTGCTCGACAGTTTCTCTTGCGGATTATCTACCATTTGATTGGAACAGCTCGTGACTGGAGAGTTCTCACCGCTACCCGTGCTCGAGGTGAGGTAGCTCATCATCATGCTGCGTTCTGCTTCAAAACTGAGTGTCCGATAAGCTGTCGGCGCTGTTGGCAGCTTAATTGAGGCACTTCCGGGCCACAGATTCTGATGGAAGCGTGCCACACACTTAGTGCCGGGGTTGGTTCCATCGCTGATAAACCACGTCCCATCAACGTTGGGTGTGAAGCGTCATACGTGGTGTGTTCTGTTCCCTTGGGTGGGTACCGGGAGGCCACGGTTCTCGAGCCTCATCGAATTGAGTTTCGAAAAGTTTTACCCGTGTGCGTTGTGACGATGTTGGAACGACCGTGGAAAGCTTTCCAGCTGGTGGGGCACGTCCGCCCAGTGACTAGGCTTCCGCGTGCAAGGAACCGACCATGTGATTGCGTTGCTCAGGGCTTCCGCGTGCCAGGAAAATAAAGAAGTGAACAAAAATGGCGAAAAAAAACGAGCTGGCTTACATGTTCTCGGTAGAAAAGCGAAAAGAATCCACACACATTCTATTGTTTAAGCAATGTTTTAGGTGTACAAAAAGTTAGATCACGACCCGTAGAATGGTATGCCTGTGTTGGTGAATTAGATCACGAGCGTATGATAAGATTACAGTAGAGTAGAGCTATTTTTATCTTCCTGTTGGGAAAAAAACGAGGATGTGCCCTTTCAAAAGAAAGTAATGGTACTGGTGCACTTTAAATTAACTCATTTGCATGCTAAAAACCAAGCACCACGAGTATTCGAGTATTTTCTCGCACAGAAAAGTGACTTCTGACGACGAATGTGACGAATCTTTGAATAATAATCGATGCAAAAAAGTCTTTGAATAATAAATTTCCAAGCCTTAATTAATGTTTCAATTGTTTTCCATACTGTGCACAACTTTTGGTCTATGATTTGTTAACAGGAGTTCATCCGTTTCGTTCAACCATTAACAAGTGGCACGAACTCAACCTTTCCGTCACTCCGTGTAGAGTTTTTAATTAATTCTTCGAAGAATTTCACCATAAGCAAAAGGTGCACATATTTCCGTTTCCGCTATTTTGTTTTTCGTATTTGCACACCGTTTTTTTTTTTGGTACAATTGTGCAAAAAACCGGGCAAAAAGAAATTCAAAAAATTCCCGACAAGAATTTTCATTAAATCCCAGTTTGTACGGGGAAAGGATTACGGGATGTAAGGTAGGTTGGTTCGGGAGATACCAGCTGTGGAATCGGAGGCAAAGCGAAGGGTTTTTTGTTGGGCATTTCCAACGAAAGCTTCACTTTATCCCTACCAACCAACACGTCTATCAATTACGCCGAGTTCTAATTGGTAATGCTTGAAAAACTTCGTCGTAGTATGTGAAGATCTAATTCCCCAAGAAAACCAGTCACTGTTAATAACCACCCGGAATACAGTGTGGATAGATTTTATCATACACATTTTTAAACAATGACCCAGTATGCGCACAGCACTCTATAAATATGCACGGTGCCAAAACATAATGTTTAATTAATTGCACACGAGCAACTTCATTAGAAGAAAGGCGCTTTTGGGAACCATTTTTTTTGTGTCGCTCTAAGAAAGCTCCGGCTTCGGTTGGGAAAACGTTGGCAAAACATTTTCCTCCATTCCAAAGTGCATTTTGTTTCTAATTCGCTCTGTTTTTTTTTTCGACATTTTTCATCCTCATGTGCGCCGGAAGTCCATCGGAGAAAGATGGACGAACGATAGCCGAACGAAAGTAGAACGATCACATAAATTGTTCTGGTCTCTGGCTGGCCGCCGTTACGGGGCAGAAGCACTCCCTGCAGATGCACCGAACGATGGACGTGATATCATAAATTCTCTTTTCCCTTTTTCCATGAAACATGAAAAGGGAGTGGGGGAAAAAAAAGCAATGCTAAAGCGTACAGTCTGACCCTGCAAATTTCGACCAGCAATACCTTCCGGGCAAAAGAAATGCTTGAGGCTGTTCGGAAGACAAAGCGTGAAAGTGCGCCAAACGGCCAATGGTTGCCGTTAAATATGAGAGATAGTACAGCCCAGGGTCAGCAACTAAATAGTGCCCTTCTCGGGAAAAAGTCGGTCAAAAGCCACATCGAACATGGCCCGGTAGTGTTTAAGGTGATATTATCGAGTGAGAAAAAAAAAAGACGAGGAAGCTTCCACCATCGAGCGTGAATGAATGAAAGTTATGGGTTGCGGACACATACACCCACCCACGACGAACGGCTTTGGGGCGAGGAGTCGGCCGAACATCGTCCCAGATTTATGATTCAATTAAACTAATAGTTTTAGCACAATAGACAACATTCCCATACGCACACGCGAACGTGTACAAGCAGGGTTGGCATGGGCGAGCGGTTGCCGCACCTGGCGAAAAGAGATGTGCCCCGCACCATTCATTGTGCTGATAGCCGTTTATTGCATTTTTATTTTCTTTATCGGATGAATTTATAGTTGCCCCAAGCACAACGGCAACAAAGCAGTAACCTACTGATCCCTATAGCAAACGGACGGGTCGACAAAGCTTTTATTGTTACATACTCCACAAAAATTAATTCCTTTTTACACATCATTTGTCTCGTCCATTGCCTACATTTAGGCGCCGTGGTGAGAAAAATGTACAATTTTCAATTAACTCACATTACACACAGGGTAAACACGGCATAACGTTTTGTTTTATTGAACCCTGATGTGCTGTTTGCCCGGATATGCCCTCGGATGAAAGAAAAACTTGGTTAAGCGGTAGCAAAACAATGGCAAAAGCGGAAATTAAAAATGACACCTGCAAACAAATCTGGTGAAAACACTCGTCTTTGTTCGGTTCGGCACAATCGGCTACCCGCTGTTTTCATACGTTCCGTTTTGTTCGATCATCTTTCGGTAGGAACGGGAAGGCCCTTTGGTGGAAAGAGTCACCAACATATCGGTACCGTTGCATCTGTGATGCACCATTATCGATAGTGTATGTTGTTTGCGAGGTGTATTCGAAGCAACCGCAAACTCCCAGAACTGCGGTTCTGTTCTCGGTGGCATCTACCTCGATCCCGAGAGTCACGTACTACTACATCATGTCATGTTCTCGGTTTTCTCTCTTGGTTTGATGGGCGCTTTGCTACCGATAGTATACATGCACGTAGGTGGAAGGGAAAACATCTTGAAAGCATTTGTTCGTCGTCTTTCCATTGTTCTACATAGTGGCTCATCGTTTCATCCCGCTAGTAGCACCTAGCTAGAGGGGTGGGAAAAAATCAATCAACACATTGTGTGTCAGGGGCACACTAGATAGACGTCATCAAAGGCAGATGCGTACAGATTGGCAAGAAAAAAAAAAGAAATAACGATATTCAAAATTTGTAATTGATCAATAGCAATAGCGTAACTATCTATAATATTAGTAGCAGTAGTTATAATTCCGCGAGTTCATGAGCTTCTGAAGACAGTTTTGTTAATTTCTGGATATGAGATTTTCGTACATAAAAAAATATGTACTGCCAACCTGCGACGGGCCAGAGCGAATGATGATTCTTTCGATTGTCAATTCAATTCAAAGAATAATTGAGACTCATGAATCTCAAGTACTGCTAGTCTTCGAATGCAAAGATTGATTGTTGAATCTGTTGGTCACGAAGATAATGATGGTGAAGATCTTCTTAACCGAGTCTCAGCGTCATCTATTCGATTTAAAGATCAATTTAGATTAATTAATCTGAATCATACGCAGAATTCAAGTACTGCTTGCCTATTATTGCAGAGACCGATTCACGAATCTTGTGGCGACTGGTGAATAATAAGTATGCAAGACTCTTCATAACAGGGGTGGACTCATTTAAATGAATGACTCTGAATCAGAATCACCAAATGATAATTTAGGCCCTTAAAAACATATTTCTGAAAAAGTATTCTTATATACCCATTTTGCACCGGCAAGCTATTTTGTGAGCATTGTGCCCCGTTCAACCAGTAACTAATCCATTTATTATGCCATTGCCAGCATAATAGCATCCCCAACTTTACTTTGGCAATCACAATGGGTCCGGTTAAACAAGCGGAAAAGCACTAAATAAAGCAATAAAGCGGCCGGGGTTGCATTTTAGCAACAGATGAGCCTGATCGCCTGCATCGTAGCGAGGTGAAAAACATCAACCAGCCCCCGAAGCATATTTTCCAATCGTTACCAACCGAGCGAATGAATTACCGGCAACGTGCCTTAGGCAAAAAAAACCATAACCGACAAAAGGGTACTTACACGAGAGGATTATACGGAGAATACAGGGACCAAAATTAGTTCTCCTGGCCATTGACTGCCAGTCGTTGGTACTATCGTCTAGCTGTTTCTTTTCCGTATTACGATGAAGACTTTTTTCTGCACCCAGAAAAACGAACCACCGTTGACGAGAAAACTGTTGACAAGGTGGTGGAAAAATAACGCTTCCGAACCACTGCATGTTTTTTTTTTGTGGGCAGTCTTTTCTGGTTGTAGTAGGCATCATTTCCTTCCCGGATGATCGTGCCGTTTATACTCGGCTTTAGATCGGGTTAGGTTAGTTATAAGGTTTCCACAACAGCAGCGTGCCTCCAAAATGTACGGCAGAGCGAAACAGAGTTTGTACCGAGCCGAGGTTGGGACGAGTGTGCTTTGAATTATCCTCAACAAAAACCAATATTTACCAATGCATCGTTCGCATCGGAAGTGAAAAGCTCTCCCGCAAGCCGGGCGCATGCTTAACGGGACGAACACCAAACAACGCTTGGTTTGGGCTCGTGATGTCGTGCCCCGGTTGCAAGTGCATCGATGCGTACCACGGCGTTCCTTCCGACAGCATCCCAGCACCGTTCCGGCGGTAAGGGTAAAGAACTTTTGTCGTGCAAATAGGCTCCCGGTACGATCGTATCGACGTGTGTTCTTTGCACCAGACGTACAAGTGTACTACTAACAGTGCACACTCGTGCCGCTTATTCGATCGGAACCCACCCCGGGAAAGTGGAAAGCGAAATACACTCTCGTGTGCAACGTGGCCGGAACACGCATCACCCATCCGCCGTGCGGACGTGGTTTTGTGAAGGGAAACCATCGATTCTCATCCATGCAACTGCGCCAGCACGCATTCGGTTTCGGGCAATTGATTCCAATCGGTTCGCTGCGTCGATCCTTCCGGTACGCTACTCAGTGCTCAGTGATGACAGAGTCGGATGAAAGGTGGATCAGGATCGCACCGAAAAGCTCGTTCGGAAAACAGATGAATCGATTGATCCTGGTCGGTAAAACATGTTTTAAGGGTAACAGTTTTTAGACAGTTATTGTGCTAGGATCTGTCCTTTGGTGGAAAATCTTCATAACCAGAGGACAGCCTGGACATAGACGAGACGAACGCCTAACAGTGTGCCATTCTACAATCAATTTATGTTTTGTTTAATCCAACTCCCAACTCCAAACACGCCAAGAAACACAAGTTTGTGGATGGAACTCATAAAAAAGGGGGATTTTTAAATAATCAAATCAAAGCTATAACATTAACAGGCATGTCCCTGTGCCTGTCTGGAAAAGCCATTGCCGCAGTTGATACTATCCTCAACTGCTGCTGCTGATGTTGCCTAAATTATAATTAATTAATCTTTGTCCATTCTCATTTCGTTCGCAGGTAATTTGATGTTAAGACAAAGCACCGAGCCGTAACCGAGCCGTAGCATATAATAGCCGTGAGTGGGAACGCTGGCATGCCCAACGTTTCATTCCGCCTGTTACCCGGGCGACCGGTCAGTAAGTTGTCGTTAAAATTAAGCTAATGGAGCAAACGGCACCGGTGCGCGGGTTTGTTCGGGGGGGGCCAGGAATACGCGCAAAAGACGCCTCTGGACACACCGGTCCACTGGCATCGTTGTTTGCAGAAAAGGATAGTCCCCATCCGGTGTGGTGTGCGGGTTTCGGGTCGATCCGCCATTATGGCGTCGGGAGAGCGTGGAGAGGACTCAGCGCGTAATACCTACGCCGTCGGTGTCCATGCGCCATGGCGGGAGCGATGCGGAGTTCATAAAATTTAAATGCAGTCGGAACTGTTTCCACGAGTCTTTTTTTCTCTACCCCCCCTCACTCGGGTTTGCTTTCTTGCTGCTATTTCCTGCCAGCAGGAGAATATGTTGTGCCTGTAACGCTTGTAACTTGGGCACCACAACCGGAAGTCCTGGGGACGGGTGGTTCGGGAATTGGTTTAGCACAAGTATTCAGCTTCGGCGACGGTACAAAACGTCCAAATACAGCTGTGCGACGAAACCGGGACTAGTATTTACATTTTATTTCCATTTCGGTTGGCATTGTGCACTGTGTGTGTGTGTGTGTCCTATTTTTGGACACCGTACACTCGAAGACGGTTGCCGGCTTGCCCGACTGGATGCTCATTACCGATGGGATGGTACGTAAATTTATTGCAATATTATGTATAATTTTCCACAGCTCCCGGAGGCTTCGGGAACTGTGTTAAATATGGGTGATTTTTCTTTTCCACCTATCTGACTTCCGCGAGGCAGGATTTCGCGATAAATTTTATGGTTCCTGTGTGCGGTGCGTGCTACGCGGGCGGGCCAAAAACAATCCGCTTACACCGCAGCACACCATTGACATCCAGCCAGCAGTGACATATTGAATTAAAAAATGGAAAACAAGCGAAACCAACACGTCAAAACAATTTTCCAAGGCCAGGTCAGGTTGTAGCATGTGCAAAAAGTAAAAAAAAAAAGATAAAACAAAGCACAACAACGCTGTGCACTCGCTGGAAATGGTAAATGTGTCAGCATAAATTTGATCACATTTTCTCCGCTCAACGATCGTGGAGGCGCGGTTGGTGGCGCTGCGCCTTTCGGACACTTCGAAACCGGGCCCGTGAAACCATACGGTTACTCACCGGGAAAATGGGAAGCACCACAGCTCGATGGAAGCTCGGTGGCAGAGGCAAAACAACAGTTTTTGGGCAATGTTTTTATTTTTTCCTACACGCCTCTAAAAAACCGAAAGTTGACATGAAGGCAACCACTTACGGAAAGCAAAAGTGAAAAGTGCTTTACCGAAACGTGGTGCCGCCGCCGGGCGCTTCTGGAACTTCAATTAAATTGAGCCATCCACTGCACGGCACGCGGTTTCCCGTTTTGCAACCCATTATTCATCGCTGCACGGCCAAGTGTTGAGTTATTTTGCGTGTCGCTTTGGTATTTAGACGCACGACGCAAGCCGTAGAGAAGTGCTAATAATAATTGGATTGATTAACGGCTTTACAGCAGGATTTGTTTTTTTTTTCGTTGTTGTCGTGGAAGGAAAAGGAAGGTTTGATTTTAATTTGGGTTTAGTTTCGAGATAGTTGATTAAGTGGCAATGCGAAATCAAAATCCGCCCAATCGATCAAACACAACATCGGATTGGCAGTAAAGCAAACTATGCGCAAGATAGTTACGTATAGGAGACTTTTAAATGGAACTTTATTGGTTGCGGGAGATTGTTTTCGATTGCGGATTACGCAGTCAGATCTTAAAGATTGCCACAAAGTCAGTATAGGATACAGGTCGAATTATCCAGAGTAAAATGACAAGCAACCGTGAGAACTTTTTTGACAGTTAGAGGAAAAATTGTTTACACTTTTCGTCCATACAAAAGTGTTAATACGAAGAGCGGACTTAGCGGTTGTTTAAGGTCCCGAACTTCAAGTGACAAAGTTACCCAACAACCATTGGCGGATTCTACGGCAAACGTGTTTCTTGTCGAATTTTGTACGTGTAAATTAAGAGAGAAAAGGAGTTCCTGAAGGTTGGCGAGCCTTCCTCTATTGGTGGGACCCAACTATCCATGTCGTTCATGGCTTTCAAGCAGTTGAATCTGCCACAGTTGCTACGTACTGTAAGTAATTTCGTTACTTACATTTTGCAAACTCTATTACATCCAAATGGCAAAATCAATCTCAAAATGTCGAACTATGCATCGACCTGTATCCAATACAGGCTTTGGATATCCAGATGCCATTAAGACATTGCTTTTTTTAATCCAAGGTTCCATCATTCACCGGAAACTGCTTGATCTGGCGATCGCCAAACCAGAATAGATTTGTTTTATTTTGAATTCGTTAGGCCGTAGCCACAAATTCCATTGCGAAGTGAGGAAATTTTAAATCAGGGAGCATTGAATTTCCTGAAGAAATAACCGATTTAACAAAAAATATGCCCAATAACTTCGGGAGAATGGTCAGATTGTACGTAGGAGATCATGTTAAGAAACACCTGGATGAGATGGGTCGGTTTATGGAAGATTTTTTTCCCCTTTCAAGGTCCTTGATATGTAACCGACAGAACTTTATTGACAAAACCTCAATCAATGCGGTGCAGCATTAACAATTATTAAGGTGCAAGTATGAAGTTATTCATGTACGAAACTCCAACTCTAATTGAAATGCACGGGCAGGTGCTGTACATTCACTACTTCCGACATATCATTGATCATACACGCGCATTCCATTTATCACCAGAGCATAAGATAAGCTTTCAAACGCTTTCTAATTGATGAAATATGTATAAGACCGTCGACGTAGCTGGCAAATAGAAATGTTCACTGCCACACACACAGACGCACTATCACCATTCGAAGATGTACTTTAGTTACACTTCATAAATCTGCCACACGCCTCCGTCACATCACTCATCGAACGCGTTCAATGTTCTTTAAAATGATGTGGAACTAAAGCAACACATCAATGAAAAAACAAAATCCAAACCCAAACGGCTCTGCCGTAACCGCTTCCGCTAACGAGCGTTACCTGTTCCGTACGGCACTCATACGGGAACGAGATGCAGATGAACTGCATCCATCCATCACACACCCAAGGCCTGCTGTGGTGAATGGTGATGAAAAACGAATCAAACCGTAAGCACGTTAGTTACCGTTGTCGGGAGGCACTAACGATGAGTTTTACCTCAGTGCATATACATTTTTTTGCGTGCAATTTTATGCCCTTGCATGAATTTTGCGTGTCCGCAGGAAGTTTCTTCGCTTACCGCTTAAAGCTTTCACTTTCATCACGGTACAACCGTGGAAGTGTGAAGCATAAAGAAGGTGAAGTCGTTTTGCGTTTGACCATTGCAGTTACGCCTGTTTGCCCGGCTGTCATATTTTGTAGGGCATTTTCAATGATAACGAAAGGGTGGGATGGGGGGTAGAAGGGGGGGGGGGGGGGGGGGAGGGGGTTATGGGTTATAAAGGGTCAAAGTGGGTTTTTTTCTAATTTATATTTTCTATTCTAAAGTGAAGAACACCACGTAATAATACATAGCCTTCACACAAGCAATTCAAACTTTACATCCTTTAAAGAACAAAGCGTAGCTTTTGGGGTCATGGCCATTCGATGTATAATGTAATTTCTAAGCTTTTTTGACAATTATCTTAACGAACATTTGTAATACAAAAAAAAACAACTTCTCAAGAGGCACTTCCAAGCTTTCACCGGCGGAAATGTTATATCAGCAGCAGGGAGGATAAATTATTTTCACAATTTACAATGAGTTCGCAGTGGTTGGTTTAGAACAATGTAGCTAATTACGAAGGCATGCGGCAGAAAGCAAAAGCAAAAGAATATGCGTTTGATAAAGAAAACGAAAATGGAAACATACTAGCAAAGATGTCAACCCAGTGGCAGGTGGCAGGAAGAATGCAGAAATAATCCTGCAATTTTACACTTAACAGCGACAAAACATTTCCCCCCTTTCCGAGGCATAGCAATGGAAGCGGAAGGTACCGAGTTCGGTTGGCGCACGCAGCGTAAAAGCACAGTAATGAAGCATAATTTCTAGCACCCGTTACGAAAGAGCGTTAATTAAGGGCGCGCCAAAGATGGAAAACGAAAACAAAAGAAAGGTAATGGTTTTCTTCTCTCCATTCAAACCTTAAAACCAGGCGGAACAGATTGTTCAAAAAAGGATTTTTGTAATCCTTGATTCATTTCTGAGTGAAAAAAAAAACAATCAAAAAGTTAATAGCTTGACCTAGCTGTTCTTCAAAAATGTAGTTGAAGGCCTCACAATGCACAGTAATTTATTAAGAAAAACGAATGACATATAAAAACTAGGTGGAAAATTAAACCTTTAAATAAAATATATTATTGAAGTAACTTTGAAGAACTTCCAACACTCGAAAAGAGCGAACTGGAAAAAAACCTTTCAAGCAATCCCAGCGAAAAGAGAACCAAAATTACTGCCATTCATTCTTGACATCATCCGTCCTAACGAGCTGAACACCACAAGAGTGCTCCGGCAACCAATCCTCTAATTGATACAAACCACTTGAAGCATTTCGCTTTCCGGCGCTTCACGGTGTGTGCATCAACCAATGGAGAAAACTTTACCAACAGGCAAAAGAAATGGACGAGCCCGGTAAAACTTTTACGCCGCCCGAGAATTCGACTCTAGACACTAGAGCGCTATTCGTTCGGAAAAGGTAAAGGCGATATAAATTTGTCCGGAATAGGGTCATTTAGAACGAGTTAGCTTTTCTCCACTTGGTCTTCATCCGCGTCGTACGCTTTTCATCAACATTCTTGGCAGAGAAATAAATATTGTCGTGTATTGTGGGTAACGTGTGCGAATGCTTGCGTGACAAACGCACCGTTACCGGGAGGTTCATTCACGGGTAACGAGATTCACCACGATACAGTTCGGATCGATCAGTGGTGAATTTGTTCGTGCGAGCGAAATAGAAACGATCTATTCACGTGTGAAATTCCGATTCATGCTAAATGGTTTCCTATTTATCAGGTGCTTTCGGGATGTTCTGACATTACTGCAAAGCCAATGGCGCGCAATGGTTGGGTAGTAAATCATCTGGAATTATTATAATAATCATGGTGCTTTCTTCCGGTGTTCCTAGAGACGAGCCCTGACTTAATCCATCATCATTTCAAGAGTGTGCATGTCTGGTTATCATAAAGTAACACTCATCATCTGACACAAGTGATGTCACTTCGCTTTCTTTTCTATATTTACTGTGTATATGTTTTTATTTATTGAAGCAACTAGTGGAAATTCCCTTCAGAAAGAAAGCAATCTTGCCAATCACTTATGTTTTCTTGCAAACAATCTGGCAATTTCGTAAATTTCTATTCGCCATTAGATGACATCACATACACCTCTCATGTACACGCTTGCAGCGATGGATCGATGATCTTTGATGAAAACAAAAAACGAATACGATGATTGATAATTGCCATGATGTAAACGAGACGTCGAAATAAGATTATGCTGCACGGCGAGCGCCCAAATTAAAGTGCCACGATATGTTGCCGGGAACATTTCAACACGAACCACAGCAGAGAGCAAGAGAAAAGGCGAAAGATTGCAACATTTAGGTGTGCAGCAATACTGTTCACATACCGATCGTGTAATAGAAAATTGTGCGTAGGAATGTCTACCGAAGGTGAATCGATTGGATTGGTACACTTTCTCCTCCAACAAGGCACGGTAAAATATTTTTGATAAATTAATTTTATACTGTGTTTTTAGGCTGATTATTAAAAATTATTTACGCATCTCTTACAACGCTGCAGGATGGTTTTAAAATTTGAATGTAACAAAAATCAAACAAGGCTATAAATACATCGCCAGGTTTAGTTTCCTTCATTAACCATTCATCCGGCGAGTATGTTTTTGTGTGGCCCTGACAAAAATTAGCACCTAATGAACACCTTTCGAGGCGGGGGCAAGAAAAAAAAACATCGACGTGCTTGATTTGACGAACGCAACGAAACGAACGTATCGTTCGTTGGCGAACGAAATTCCAAAAATCCTTCTTTTCCTGCCAAAACCTTTTGTCTGCATTTCCCATCGAAACAAATCACACAAACAAACCCCGGCGGTTGGCGTTTGTTGACGATGACGGACCCGCCATAAAGCCGTAAGCCTGCTTTGAGGCCAAACGATTGCAACTCACCATGAAATCGATCGATTGCTGGTGGCATTGAATTTTCCGTGAAGAAAAGTCCCGCCCGGCTCTAACAAGAAAACCTCAATCTTGGAGCGATGCTTATGGCCGGGCGGTGAGCTCTCTGCTACACTTGCCGGCATTTACATTCGGAATTCGTAAATTACATTTTTTACGATCAGACATTTGCTGTTGAGTACTTCATTTTATCTAAAGCTTCATAATGGATATCGTGTTTTTTTATATTTGGAAGGAAAACACGTTATTACTGAGATTAGATTAATGTACACAGTATCGAAGTGGCCGTAACCGCAAAAGGGACGCAATAAAATGCGGTTGAACCGTCTCATTACACGATTCGGAGGGTCTTAAAGCCGGAAAGCTCCAAAAAAAGACATTGAAATTGAGATAATTAATTCAATTTTGTAATTGAATTTTAACTAAACAATTTTACATTTTTACTTGCCACTCACTTTCTTTGTGTTTTTATTTTTTGTAAAGCAACTGTTAAAGTAAATCTAATCCGTTTCCAATTTTTTTGTTTTCGGTCACAATCCACTTGAAACTTTTCCTCATTAAGCGCGCGGTGGTGCAGTTTTCTATCGGAAAAAATGACGCTCGTAAACCACGATGAAATATCGAGCCAATTCGTGCGCCTGGACGGTACTTAACTAAGGACTGCATTCCATCAAAGGCCACCCATATTTTATGCAATCTCCGGCTTGCACCGCCTTACCTGCATCCAGCGATCGTTAGCCAGCAAAAACGGGCTGTTTACACCTCTCCGGTGGGCTGTATCGAACGGGAGAAAATAGCAACTCTATGGTGAATATGAAAAATGCATACACTTTTCCAAACTGATGATGAACCGGCCCCCTGCCGTCCACCGGTGCAGCAACACACTCGCCCAAATAGGTGGGTGAGTTAGACAAAAATTGCGCTCCAAAGCATCACTACCACTACAACCGCAGCTGGCAGCCGCGGCAAACGCTAGCTTGTTTATAAATTATTCAACATCTAATTAAAACCAGCGAGCCCTTAATTACTGCCGGTGCCGCATCGGGGCCCTTACACTACACCTCGCTTTTTCTTTTAGTCATCGCTCCACCAACACCACACGCGCTGGGACCGAAGTGCGCTTCTTCCATCGGTACAAATTTTCCCGCTTTCCCTCCATCCCGGTGGTAGTACTATGCACGCTTCGCTGCATTAAATATTGGTCACCAGCAGAGCTTTTAAACTGAAACCAACCTGCCGGGCGGGGGGACAGAAGCAATACTCGAATTCTAGCTCACTTGGAAGCTTGACGGTGGATAAACACATTACAGCAAACACAAAACAGGCCAAAACGAATGCGACACTTTTGCACCGGAAGTGTGTATCCAAGCCGCTTTATGGTGCCGTAGTGCGTACATAGGCCGGGCAAGAATAACACAACGTGCGTGATTTGCTCTTTGTGTCGTACTGTCCGAAATAGCCAGTGTCAAGTTCACGGTCTGATGGTTCTTTTCCAGCAAAAATTCGCTCCACAGTTTCCCGGCACCGTAATAGAATACAGCTCGGGCATCAAATACTTCTTCAAACGCTTGTTTTGAGGAGGGCAGAGTGATCTCCGGTGATCTTTGATTGTTTTTTTTTATTGTAAAGTACCCATCGCTTGTAGCTTACCGGCATGACGCAGGGGGGTTTTTTTTCGCCCGTTTGCTCTGGCTCCGGTGTCTTATCTTATGCGGACGGGATGGGAATCTCATTACTCGGACCGGTCAAGCTCCGAGGTGATGACCTAGACACGTTTTATCGCAGTACTTCACCACCGACCCAGACTAAACCTTGCAGTGTGTTTGGAGAGCTATACCGTACCTGGGGGGAAGAGAATGGAAAGGTGATATCTCATTAGTCGTGCTCGCACCATTCAGCGAGGGACAAAACCTCACGATACATGAGAAATAGCCAATAATTACATCTACGCGACCGTATCCGGTGGAAGTGGATAAGATTCGATTGTGATAAGGTTGTACCGGGGACACCCAGGGACAGATAGTTCGCGGTATCTGGGTTTCACCATCACACACGTGTGATGGATGAGTGTTACGCTTGTCGCAAAGATGAAACCTTCCCGTCAAACAAACTTTACTCTTGACGAAAAAAAGCTCCTATTACCGCATGCACACCTGTACAGGGGTTGCCAGATCAAGTAAGAATGTTCTAGATCGTTTTCAAAATTTAAAACTCCAAGTCTGTTGAGTTTCGTAGTTCCAAGAATTGGTATTGACGTCAAGACAACTCCTTCTACATATTCAACTTCAAGTGGAAAAGAATCTACAAAATATATTCTATAGGAAATGTGAGGTCAACGACAAAACCCGACTCATATCTGGACTGTGTTTAAGTTAAACTAGAATTTGTCGATTCATAATATAGGATCGATTAATTGACACAATGAAAGCTTTCAACGGGAAATAGGTTTGATAGCTTTCCCATTTTTCCATGATGACGAAATGGTACATCCCAACACAAATTTAGAAACATTTGCCAGCTGAAGCTCGTTACCCTGTACTGCTGGTACTTTAAGAACTTTATCAAACACCACCAACCACTAACGATCATAATCATTATATTCTAAAATCATTCTATCTGTTCCTTTTTTGGGCTTTTCATGCTTACGGTTATCAATATAAAAAAAAAACATCCCAACCATGTTTGCATTCCTGTCGCCACAAATATTTTCCTCCATAATTTGTGGTTAGCGAGAGACGAACAAAGAAAACAACCCCCCCTCAGAACAGTAGCCCAAAAAACTATGCCATCAAAACTATACGTTCACCGCCGAACGTTTGGGGCCGGCTTTCAAGAGCAAAGAAGACCTCTATAAAAGAATGGATGGCAGTGCGGGGTTCAAGCATTGCAAAATGACACAATGAGCGAAATGGAGACATTTCCCCGGGCATTATGCGAAACGGTTAGAAAACAACGGGCAGAACAGAGAGAGAGACAGAGAGAACAGGGTGACGAAAAATTGGGGTGAGAAAATCGTCTGTTTTCAAACGAGTTAAAAACAGAACGCTTTGTCCAGCGGTGATTGGTGTTTGGGACGCAGCGGTGGTAATGGGGATGGGGTGGGTGGGGAACTTTTCCACTGCATTTCCGGTTCGCGCATCACGATGGTCCCGTTTAAATGCCGCTTTACCCAATTTATCTTTTACCCCAGTGTTCGTGAGTGGTGTTGTAGTTTGCCGTTTTATTTCCCCCGTTTCGCTCTGTGTAGAATAAATGAGTGCTTTTCTCCGCGTAGACAGGGTTCCATAGTTGTTTTTTTTTTGCTTTTCTATTGGAAAATAATACCCGATCTATTACCTCACAGCAAACCAGACACAAACACACGCGCGTGTTTGTACCGGTGGCCGGTAGAAGAAGGTGCTGGCAATAGAACAAAATAATAATAACGATAATGGAGAGTGTGTGTAGTGGACCGTTTCGTATAAAGCACCGTGAGTTTTTCCGAGCCTGTGCCCGAGCTTATGTCAGCCGGTGCCTCTCGCAACGGGACCGAGTATGTTGTACTCAATGTCTCGGCGTGTTCGCCCTTAGCGCATCCGTCCACGTTCCAACACCGGCCGGGCCGGTCAGGATTGGTAAACATGCAATTGAATTAAATTAAAGTTGTATTCAATTTTTGCCACCCGAACGACGACACACGAACAACGAGCATGTACAATCGCAGAAACACACACACATCACACGTACAAAGATTTCAATGGCACACACACACGGACATTTTATCCGCAGCCTCTAGCGCCATTGGAACGTCACTTTGGCAGGCGCGAAAGATTCCAATGGCGCACCCCCCGAATACGATTTGGCAATGGCAGCGTTGGCTCGCTGCACATGCCGGGGGTCGTCCCCGAACGAGAAAACAGTAAAACCCCCTTTTTTTGCATACTGCACTGGTCGCATTGTGAAAACGCAATAGTGCAGTTGTCCGTCCGCCCCGTGCAGTCGCTTGAAGTGCGGTGGCGTGCGTGCGTACCGAGGAAATGCGGTAATAATTCAGCAGGGCAGAGTCGGATTCGAGTGGGACATCCTATTATGAATTGATTTCCATAAGCACTTGCAGGGTAAAATAAACGCCAGTGCATTGCGACCGGGAAATCGTATAGAATATTTACATATTTCGGTCATTTATATTTGAGCAAAAGTCCCAAAAACCATGTTGATCCAGTAAGGGTGCCGAGTGCTCAGCAGGGAGAGCGTACTTGAATGAATCAATGCACATTTCGTAGTTTGGTTTTATTGTTTGAACATCATTGTTTTATTAAGACAAAAGCTACAGTGAGCGAAATTGCTATAACAGCATAATCTTTTTCAGCTTTAAAAATGACGGAATATAGAATTGAAGTGTTGGTGTTGTTAGTTTGGGTTTGCCAAAATCGGAATAATGAGAGACTTTTATTCTTTAAAATAATTAAAATATTATTATATAAATATTAAAATATTTCTAGCAATAAGAAACCATTTCCTTAAAGAGGACCTTAATATTTATTAATTCTTAGATATTTTTAAAAAATTAGCAAACCATTTTACGGCACAAATTTGTTGGCGATACACAGATTTTGAGATGAAATTTGAGTAATTCTCAAACTGTTTTTGGATACATTTTGAATTGCAGTGCAATATCAGGAAGTACCTATGGAGTTATTCCATCTTTATCGAGCGTTTGGAAGATGAAATCAGTTGTATAAAAAGCATTCTCAACACTCACTTTTGTTAAGTTATTCATCAATATCAATATTTCATGGTCGGTGCAAGTCGAGAAGCTTCTGAACAGAATCAAATCAATCTTGAGCAAATTCCAAAAATTTACAAGGGGGTTACGTTTACGTTTACACCTCAACAAAGGCAGTAAAACTTGAAAATAATTTATATTTTGTTTCACAACAACATGATTACTCTTTGACATTCGATTTCGTCCAGGAATTTTCGCCCAACATCTCAAAGTAGTGCCATTAATTAAGCCATCATTAAGCAAATAGCGCATTAACTCCAAAATATTGAGATGACCATTGAATGTCTTACAAAAGTTTGTACAATAACGTGTGCACTTACATAAAGTTCTACCACTGTAAGTATCGTTGCACACCGTAAACGAGTTTCAAGATGTAATTTTAAAATCTAAAACAACAAACCAGCAATGCGATTGAATTGTTTTAAAAACTCATGAATCATCATGTGTCGTAAACAACATGATCATGCTCGAGCCCCGCACACCTTCCATACTTTGGCTCTGGTCTATTGAAAACCACACACGGAAGGTAGCAATTATGTCGTTCTGCATCGTGTGCCTCTATGGCTTTATGACGTTATACGGTACGACACTTCAGGGTGTTTTATGAGAATTTTTACGATATCCGTTGCAGTGCGGCAACCCCCAACCTACTGGGCTGCATCTCCCCACTGCAATGGGTGGCGCATCTGTTTTCGAACGCTGACATGTGTCATCCGACTGTCAACGGGTTTGAGTGCAGCGCGACCCTGGCACTGTTAATGGATAAAAGGAATAAAAGCGCAAAGTTTTCCAACCCACAGCACTTCGACTCTGCTGCTAGAGCTGAAATTTTAAAAAGGCAAACCAGGAGAAACTCCCGCATTAACGCTGTTATTACATATCTATTCAAGATCCAAAAGATGCTGACTCGCACAGTACTGGACAAGCGCGCTAGGTGTTGCAGAAACCGGAGATTAACACAATCTTACCCGGGCGATGGTAAATATTTGCATTTTGATACAGGAAACCTTCGCCGCAGTGTGTTCCGTGCGACAATTTGCGCCTTATATACACAGCAGTATTGTGTGTCGTAAGTGTCTTCCCTCAACAACGGACACAGATATGGTGGTATGCCGCGTATGGCCGCTTGGACCGTGATTTGAGGTGGTATAAAATATAACACCATATTCCAGGTTGGGCCGTAAAATGCTTTGCTAAACGAAACAGAAAAAAAACCGGGGAACAAAAGCCAAATGATTTCTGCACCATATATTCGGCAAACGAGGCGAATTTGGCGCGTGAAATGTTTCTCCGATTGAAACGTGCCATTTGTGACCCCGGGAGCTATTTCAATAGTTTTATACGGTTGCTTTAAGCCACGACCTCTGTCCAACATCTCCAGTTCCTGGTTCCTGAGGACTTTTCGCCAAAACAAAAAAAAAAACGACATCGTATAAAATGTAGCTTGTTCAACACCGTGCGAATGGTTGAAGCTTGAAAAACAGGTGATAAATTGCCGTACAGCTTTACACACTGAACACATGGCTGGCTGAAAGCATTTTCCTTGCCAAAGGGGCTTTAAATTGATTTTAACGACATTTTAAGCGTTTACTGCTGGCGGTGGTGAAACAAGACTACGGCTGCCGTTTTTTTTTTTCAACCCGAAAATGATCATGAATTGTTTTACATTCACTTTTACGCTGACGTATGCCCATTCTTACAACTGCTTCCGTGTAAAATATTTCCTCCCTCAAATAATTCGTTTGTAAATTTTATTCACCTTCTATTCACTCACCCGAGCGTCTAAAGAAAGTCGTAAATTGTGCTTCCCTTCCTGTCCCTGTTCTCCCCGTTCCAAATAGCGGCGAGTTCTTTATAACGTTTTCGGTAGCATTTCATGCCTTTGAACTAGCATCAAGCACCCCTAGGTTAGGTTTTCCCAACTTTCCAGCGCTTCACGTTCTGAAAGCTACCAATTCCCATCGCTTCCATTCTCGCCAAAGTGGTTTGCCGTACGAGTGCTACCCAGCGTACGTCGCAATGCTCATGCATCGGAAAATGAGCTTTTCTTCCGCTTCATCAAACGCTTTTGCTCCCCCCGACACTCCTCGACTCGTTTCGAAGGGCACGAGCTGACTGACTCACGTGACACGGGGGAAGCATCAGCTAGATTCACATCTGGAACAGTTTACGGGCACCGTTCGCGAACATCCTGAAGAAACAGACAGACAGACACGCCACGGAGAGCATCTTGTGTTTTTGCAGTTCGTTGCCAAATTTCGCCACATGACAGCCAACGCTTGGAGCGAAGTTTGAAGTTCTGTCCTACCGGTCCGCTGGTAGACTCCTGTCACGATTGCTACACATTATGTGCTGGTATTAGATGTTTATCGCAGTTCTCGAACCACGGCAAGACACTGGTACCGAATCATCTTATCAAAGCATGTAAGGCAAGCATACAAACCCCAGCTAGCGAACAAGATAAGGAGCTATTTCCTCACCTCGGAACTTGATGATTTGTATGCATGGCGAGATGTTTTGAAGTTGGTTGGGTATTCAAACAAGATGCAAAGTGAGGAATTCTGATGCAATCCCTTACCTAGCTGTTCATTTGTATTTTTTAGTTACATAAATGCATAAGAGCTAATATGAATACTGTTTATTAATGTGTTTATCACTTTGCGTGATCTTGGGAAGGCATCGCTAGTAGATGGAGTGATCGAATCCGTCATTCGTTTGTAGCAGATCCCTTCTAATGAACGACTCTGAGGCGGTGACTGTGTGAACGGAGGGAGAAAAAATATATATGAAAATAACGCATACGCGAACCATTCTATTGATTCTACTGCAACGGAAACGACACATGACCGTCATCACCACCTGACGGTGAAGTTCATAAAGGTGAACGATAGAGGGGTAACATAAGAGAACCCTTATTCAACTTTTACGGTGCGTTTGTTTGATCATATTAACATAAATGAAGGCAGCATTTTTAATTTGTTAATATAAATTTACCATACCATAATTATATAAATTAAAAAAAAGCAAATTTATCATAATGAATAATTTAATAGTTGGAGGTCTATTTTTGTAAATTCTCAAAGTTTAAATCGTAACGTTTTTAGGTGATATTTTCATCATATTGAATAATTTTAAGAAAGAAATAATTATTATAGATATTTTAATTTAAAGTTACAGCAACATTAAATCTCACACACACTTTTGGGGGTAAGAATAACAAATTTAAACAACTAATTCTGTAACACAACAAAGTATTCAGTTTTTCAAAGGTTCAAATGCAACGCGTAGTTTTGCCTGTCCTCCAACTGTAACCCCCAAACATGCGCCAGAACACGCAAAGAGAGAACCACAGGAAAATTACCCAGCAAAGGAGAGAGAAAGAGAGAGTGAGAGAGAGAGAGAGAGAGGGAGGGGGCAATTCCTTTCCAAAATGAGTAAAAGAAATGGAAGAAAAAAGGTAAAATGTTCCCACAACAGCCGACACAAAAACCACCCGCCTAAATGACCGCTTGTAAAACAGTGCGCGAGAGAAAGACACGTTATAACGTGTCTAACAAACGAGAGACAACCCTTCCACGAGCACCACCAGTGCGTAAGTGTGTGTGTGTGTATGCGCACGCGAGCGAGGGCTTTAAGCTGCGCCCGGCGGAACGCGTGAACGCGGCACCATCAGTACCGGATCAGCATTGCGCGAACACAGTCCGTTCGTCGTCGGCGGAGTCGTCGGAGTCCAGCACCGAAACAAATAGCGCGCACTCGCACTCACGCAGTATCGGCACACATTTGCATCGGTCCCCACTGGTGGCGTGGTGGCATCGCGAGTGGCATCACTAATTATCCGGCGCATTTAACCGTGCCCGTGCAAAGGGAAACTGGGCGAACAAGGATCGCAGGGAAAACAAATCCGAATCCCGGGAAGGGTGGCAGAGAGCGGAGGGTGGAGGAGGAGTTGGCAGTATTAAAAGGGGAGCGCAAGAAAAAGGAAAATTCATCGTGCAGGCGTGTATGTGAAAGTGAGTAATACAACAAAAAATCGGCCAGCTTCAGAGTACAGGTGTTGGTTTTTGTGTTGGCGCCAGTGATGAGACAAGCCTTTTCCTGGCTAATTGGAAGATTGCTAATTTTCACCACGCGATGTGTGTAGGTGTGCGCAGAAGAAGCAGAAGAGAAAAAATATCAAACCGAATGCAAACAGAGGGAAAAGGAATGGACTTTTCCTGGGCCGGACCAGTCCGTGCTCTTTACCGGGCGTGTGAGTGAGTGTGTACGTGGGGTGTGAAGAACGCGTGTCCTGTGGTTTTTCGGTGGATGCGCTCGGTCACTGTACGCAGCTGTGCATTGTCCGGCCTGTCCAACAGCTGCGTACTGTAAGCAGCAAAAGCAACGGCGAAAGAAAAGCAAACGATAACAAACAAAAAAAGCTCCCTCCACACAACCGAGAGGAAGTGCATTGCTCTGGTGCAGTGGTGCGTGCAAAGTACATCGGCGGGTCCCGCGCGCTTTCCGTGCGCGACGACCCAATGGAAAACAAGCGAAGTCAACGATGTTCCGACTCAGCGCCAGAACACGAACAAAAAAGCAAACAACGAAGTGGACACAAAAGGGTGTTTCCTTCCAACGTAACGCGCGCGCGTGTGTGTGTGGGTGGGTGCTGTGAGTGAAAGGAGAAGTGTTCCTCGTTCGAAAGGAAAGCAGCCAGTGTGCGGGAAGGGTGTCCAATTTGTTCAGCTGTTGTGAATGCATTTTCAGGTGCATTGCGTGTGTGTGTGTTTGTGTGTGTGTGTGTATGGGTGTGCATACGTGCGGTCCCCGACTGGACAGTACATGATATGCGTGTCGAAGTAACGGAAAACAGTCGGAAAACACTTTGATTTTCCCTTCCACAAAGCCGCCATCACATTTTATGCAGTTTTCCGTGCTTTGTTGCTAATATTTTGAGTTATTAGTAGTTATTTGGTAATGGAAATGGGTGGAGATATACAGATGAAATGTTTAAAAAAAATGTTTTGAAGGCTAATGAATATCTGCTATAAACTTGGAATCAATATGTCGACAAATGATGAAGTTACAGCTCAAAGAACAAGCGCATCTGCAGTGTTCCAGAGTTATTTTTAGAGGATTTTCCGATAAATCTTGAATTTCTTGAAGACCTGAAAACCGATAGACTTTAAATTTGGTTCATCTAGCACATTTAGAGAGCTTTAAAGCCTATCTCCAAAATCTCTCCCTTAGTTTCTATCTCCCTTAGTTTGAGTTCAACATACCGACAAATAACTAAGATACAGCCCAAAGATTAAACTTATCCCCATCTTTTCTAGAGTTCCAGACTTATTTCTGGGGATTTTCTGAGAAATCCTGAATTTCTCAAAAACTTCCGGTAGAAAACCGGTTGACTTGAAATTTTCATTAGTTGTTCTTAATTTAACGCATTAGAACGCATAAGAGAACTTTATTCAATTGATGTCTTTTCGTGATATGACCCAAAATATTGACTTAAAATAAACAAATCTTGATCCATGTTTTTTAGTATTTATTTAAAATTTTTCAAATCTTATTTCAAGATCTTGGCTTTGCTAAGACTTTTTACGAAACAGAGTTGAGCTTTGGGACTATTGGGATATTTTTTTTTCTCTATTAAACTCAACCTTCACTCAAAATATGAGGTGATTTCACCGCTAAAAACTCACAGAGATGGCCAATTTATCAAGTTTTGAAGAGTAAATCTCCCCGTAAAGTTGAACTGCATATATGCACTCATCATCCACTAGTAACATCAAACCACTGCTCGAAAGTAAGCAGCCGGATGTAGGGTGCAGCAAAAAGGGACTGCAAATTTGTTTTATTAGTTCACGGTGCAACGTAACATTCTACGCTCTCGTTCGTGCCAGAAAAAACTTCCGCTTGTTAGGCACTATCAACAGAAGCGTAAAATGATAACTTAGTTCATTAAAACTCGAGTAAAAAAAAATATGCATTTTTCCAATGATCACTGTGTGGAAAACCAAAGTCGAGTTTCTACGGGCACAATTTTCCACAAACCACAATCCGGGATTTTTTAATTCCTCAAATCCACAATCCGTTGTGTGGTGTCTGTGTGTTTGCCAGTTGCGAGTGCTTTCCATGGAGTTTTCTATCGACCACCCATTGGGTGCTGCTCGGATGCGAAAAAAAGTGGGGGTTGGAAAATTTACCAACAAAAAAAAAAAAAAGGGTAAAACAAATAAAATAGAAAAAAAACCCAGCGAGAGCTAATGCAAACGACACGGTCACGGTGGCCGCGAATCGGAAAATGTGGTGCAAATCAAGGGCGATTGTGACACACCGTCGCACAATGATTTTGTATATAAAAAAAAACCCGCCTGCGGAAAGTAAAAATTGCCCATCGACTTACGGCTGGCAAAATAGAAAACAAAACAACAAAAACATGAAAGGAAAATTAACATGCAATCGTGAAAAAGGAAAGAGGATCGTGAAGGGAAAATTAATTTCTGAAATATAAAACTGAATGAATCATGCTGTATGAACCATTGGCGATAAATCTATTGAAGCTCACCACTTAATAAACCGCAAAAAAAAACCATCCCCGGTCCAGGGTTACTGTCCTTGCTGGCGGGGCCGAAAGAACGCGCGAGGTTGTGCTGGTAATTAACGAACTTTTCCACCGCGGTAAACCACCTTTAAAAGAACACAGCGCCGTGCAGCAGGATGTGTTGCACCCTGCAACGTGTAACAGCTTGCCGCACATGTTGTTGTTACTCTCTTCTGCTAGCGACGTTTCCATTTCGTCGTCGGTTTGTTGCGTGCGGACGAAAAACCGAATGCCCCTCGCGCATTAGATTTTTTCCTTGTTCCTTTTATTAGTGTTCGTCCATTTCAATATTTGCTCACGACACGATGCAATTCGCTAGAGAAATGGTTGTTGGTTTGATTGTATTTTTTTCGTTGTTGTGTGCACTTTTGTGGGAGCTTTCGACTGGGGTGGTTTGTGTTTTTGTTTTTTTTTGGTTTAATCGCAACGCCCACCACCAATGATGCGACGAGATTCAATGCCATGGCGATGTGGAAAACTGAATTAATCCACCGTGCCATAAGCAAACAAAAAAAAAGTTGCAGATACAAACAACCCACGCACACACAACTAATTGGACGTTACCGATTCCGTGGTTAGTTGGCGGAATTCGGAACGTTCTGAAACCGCGTTGGGAAAAACGGCAGCGCACGCGAAACACCATGCGTTTGGTTCGGTTTTTGGTGGGGTTTTTTTTGTTGGCTGAAGTTCTTTTCCTTTCGTTGTACATTTGGAGGCTTTTTTGCCACAAAACCAAAACAAAAATCCGAGGAATGTTTGTTGCATCCGTGAAATGTGCGTTGGGAGATTTTCGCCCTTTATGGTGGATTTGAGTTTCAAATTGATTAGAACCGCCACGGAGGACTCGACGAAATTAAATAAAAGCAAAAAAAAAAACAAAACCCCCCGGCATGACTTTACGAACATTCTAAACGTCAAACATTGCCCACCTATTGATTAGCGGAAGTCATTTGCCGCGTTTAATTGCTTTCGGCACGGAAAACCTCAACGATTCTGAGCTCATCATTCTGGAAGCTATGGAACGTAAGGCAAAACGTGAAGCTTAAAAACAGTTATAAAGAGTATATTAAGCATGACTGTTTCTGCTAAAATCATCAACATCAAGCTGAAACGAACTGTTTCCCCAACGATCATCGACATCGGGCTATGCAATTTGAAACAGCGCACAAAAATTACCGTCATCCGACCCGTTGGCTCGTGTGGCAAAAAAAAGGCAATGAATTGCGTTCAGAAACTTCGTTCCATTACTTCTTGTTTTCGCCATTAAAGAGCTTCCCTAATCCTGCCGTTGCATGCGTGGAAACCCCCTCTTGAGGCGCCTCCTGCACGCAACTGCACACGATCACGTTTGGCAGTTTCGGCGTGTAACGTTTTGGGTCATTTTTCATTACCTTGCAGTTTATTTTCCATTTGTATTCTTAACCTTCCCTAACAAACCGGCGTCGTAAAGCTTTACGATCACGTTCCATGTGTCGCGGACGAATGGGCAGAAACATTGGAGCGGATTTGACGTGAGCCTTACTTCCGTGTGGCCAGCTCCAGGGAGGGGAGGACGGTGTTTTGGATGGGTTGGTGACGAAGTGTCACCATTTGTTGCACAATGCTTAATGTGTGTTTTTAAAGCAGGTCCAGGGCATTTTTTTATTGTTGTGTTGGTTCTGAAGTACACGCATATCCGTGCGCATCAAGTGTAAAGCCTTTTGTTAGGCGTTGATAAAAAAAACGGAAGGGCTGGGATTGTGATCCGCTTTGCTGAAATGGTTAACGATAAAAGGTTATCAGCAAAAAGAGTTTAATGAGCATTTGAAGACCATTCAGATTGTTGGGGAGATAGCGGCCTTTTTTATGACATTGAACTATTGGAGTGTTTATTGAGCAATGACAAAACAATAAAGTTAGGTTATGAGCTTTTTTGGAGAAACATTTTGTCTGCTAGTTTCTGAAGAATTGAGTAAAAAAAGACATAATTCGCCAATTACCATATTCCAATTGTGTTAAATGAGTTGAACTTTTTACGTATAATAAATCATTTTTATTCCAACCGTGTGATTGAAACACACTTTCTCCCTGGAGTAAATGAATATTTTTTTACAAATAAACTTAAATTGCACATCACGACTTACTTCAGAGCTTATGTCTAACCAAATAAAGTCTATATAAAAAAAACAATAGACCATAGACTTTCTGCTTTAAAAAATCTTCCACCAGTTTTGGTCAACAAAATGGTGCACACGAAGGAAAAAAACACACTTATTAAGCACGTGTCGCGAAACGTCCGACGTGCATGCGTCGCTTCAAGTAAATTACCATAAAAACGTGACCATCGATCAACATCGAATCGACAAGAAGACAAAAAAAAAAGGTTCCATTGCCATGTGATCTTCCTGAGGCTTTTTAGTTCGAACCGCCCGTGCTGTGTGTGTGTGTATGGAATTAAATAAAATTGATATCATGGTAGAGATCATGATGATCTGGACAGTGTAAAAAAGTTTGTGAATTAAAAAGTTTGTTTTTGTAACGTCTAATTTGCTGTATATTAGATATTGTAAGGTGACTTGTGGAGAGCGGTCAAACGATACCATGCCTGAGATAATGGATAAAATCTCATCAGAACTTGCCATCTGTAGAAAATGATTGATCGTTATCTAACTATATGGAATAGGATAAATCAAGGTCATTATGCAACTGATGGAATATATAGGACATACATTAGGAAATTGAGTTTTAATAACAAAACAGTTGCTGAGGAACACAACAGTTCATTCAGTTAACAACGTAGCTTACTTACAGTTATCAGAAAAATAAGAAAATACTGACGAAATTTCCCGACTTTAATTCTTGGTGAATATTTTACTTTAACACGTGCTGTCAAACAATTCAATTTTCCCTGATATATTCACAATCAATAACGATGGTCTACGCCCCATGATTTCCATTCATTGCTTTCCCACATGATCAATAAAGCATAGTGATTGGGTCCCGAAATTCCTGCCAGCAAAAACGAACGGCAGCGGATTGTTCAGCTCAGCTCTTTCGAAACATTCTCCACGTGTGCGGGCCGTAAGTACACCCCCCCTTTGGGCGGGCTCCGACGCAGTGGTTGTTCCAATTTGAACCGTTTACCAATCGCTTTACATGCGGGCAAATCCGGTTCCAACCATTTTCGACCAGAACTGCATAGCGAATAAGTTCCCGAGTTTCGATTCGGACCGTTTTTTTCGTGAGTTTCGGTTATTATTTCGACCGTATACCACCATGATCGCATGCTGAACGTTATGGCTCACCGGGCACAACATCGAAAGCGACTCATCGGGTAGAAATGCAGACGGTTTCGTCGTGGTCTCTGGTACCTGGTACCGGTGCCTAGCATTCGGTGATGAATTGAGCAAGCTAAAACGAACGAAAAACGAATCACCGGTCCATCATCGATCGGTGTCGTGAAATTGATTGGATTGACTTCACCATCCAGGTCGCGTATTATATTAATGTCCGCTAGGGACGTGGTTGAAGAACCGCGCACCGGTCAGTTGCTGCGGGTGGAAGTTAAATCACACGCATGCCGCCTCATTCCCAACTGTATGAAAGCTTTTCAATGCTTTTAATAAGCTTTCCAATGCATAAAACAATAATAAAATGTAATACCCAACTTTAAGCACAAGAGAATATTAACACATTGCCTTCTAAATACGATTCGAGTGGGAGGTTGTTTACTTCTGGGCTTAATTTTCTTTCCATTCCTTGGAAAACTCTAGACAACAACAACAACGAAAAAAAACGAAACAAAAACTCACACAAAAGAAATGTACAAAGTCGCATAAATTACTTTCGCCTTCCGTTCGTCATAAATATCGGATTAAATGCGCGCATTCGCTCAAAACACACCGAAACACACCGAAAACCCAGTACCAGATGGGTTCCGTCCAGCAGTGTTTTCGGTGGGACACCGGCGGGAAAACAGCCGGCCAGAAAATGGACGTGGGTGTCTTAAAGTTCGTCTCCATGGATGAGCTTTAGCGGTGGCCGGCCGGCCGTCGGTTGGGAAAAGTTTTGCAATGTTGAGTCGAGCTGTCCTGCATCAACGGTGCCCATGTGCCCGCAAAACCACTTTATGCCAGCGCTCTGCCAGGAAGTTGCTGTGATTATGGTGCAATTGTAAAGATACTCTCGCATTTTTTTTTGCGCTAAAAAAGGAAAACAAAAAGAAACGATAGCAAATGTTGCCGGATATCATTTGAGAACTTCACTTCACTGCAAACTTTTTGGTCACCCCAGGAAACTTGGGAGCCTTGACAGTGATCTCCAGGGTGGTGGGGACACAATATTATTCGTCTACCCCCTGGAAGAGTGGGGGGTGGCTACAGCGAACTCCAAAAGTTGTCTCCCCCTACCGCTGAACGGAGCGAACAGACCTCGTCGTAATCAGCTTTAACGAGCTGGTACTCTGGTACTCTCTCGCTGGTCCCGGGGACGAACCTGCCTGTTCGTCCACCGAAACATAAATTATCAACCATTCGCTTCCAGCATTGGGTCCCTCGAGACCGTTTTATTACAGTGCACACTAAAAGTTGCGTAGAACGTGGATGAATTTCGTCCTTTTTCACATCACAACTCGCCGCGCACTGCGGACATGGCAAGCACTTTGTTAAAAATAGATACCCAAAATGGAAGGATGCCCGACCCGATTCGCCGGGCACGGTCCGATGATGGTTGGAAATCGTAAACTTTACCGAGTGAAAAGCATTCAGCATTTTAACAAAGTCTTACAAAAACCAGCTGCATGGTTTCGGGGAATGTTTAGACGAGCGACGGATTTTTACCCAGCCCTGTAGTGACAGATGAAGAATGTCACGAGCGATAATTATTACGATCAGCGTCCAGATATTATTTGCACAACTTTCCAACCCCAAACGCCCAACCTGTCCAGCAGGGGTGTTTGCTGTCTGTTTGATCATGCCATTTGCATAGTGGGCACTCCACTCCTGGCTTGATGATTAGTGTAATTAACGCAGGGCGGACAAGGGTTCGCGTACCGTCGACAATCACCTTACGCCGTGCGCACGGGAGTTTCCTTCGGCAACGCGCGGCGGTTCGTGACCGATTGATTACCCCGTGCTAGGTTACTGTCGTCAAGGGCAACACCACGTAAGATTGGAGGTCGTTCCGGTGAGATGTGGGTCAGGTTAAACTGTGTGGGGGGGCAGGGCGTTCGAACGATAAGTGACCAACGCGCGGAGAAAGTTCCAACGCTTTACCCACCCGCCCAGGAAAGTTTTGATCGTCCGTTTATTTTAACTTCTTTTTTGGAATGCATTTGAAGCGTCGGTGTCAAACAAAACCTCACGACCCACCGAGCACCGAGCACCGGTGCTTGCGGAAAGTTGAGTAGTACAAACATAAGAAGCAAAACAAAAAAAAAAACGATGACACCAAATGCAAACATTTGAGTCACAATAAACAAACCATTTAGCATGCACCGACCAAACCACTCCCCAATCTGGGGGGGTGGCCGCCGTACAGTGCCTGGCAGGTAGAATGTGAAGATTTTATATTTTTCCTTTTTTTACATGCACTTTTACAACCTCCGGATGGATGTGAAAAGTAAGAATAGGGATGACTGTTTTAATATGCATTTCATGTTTGCTCTATTTCTTTTTCCATTCGTTTGTTTTTTGTTTTTGGCAAATGTCTGCTAACTCTGGCGGAAGCAGAAAAAGGATACAATGGCGAGTGGCGCAGACCGTCGCCGGAGATGATAATTTGTGACTCGTCGTCGTGTGATGACGTACGTCACCGGGTCGTTAACTTCTGCTTTCTGGAAAATGGACGGTCACAATTGAGCGTAATGCTAATATTTACACTCCATCAAAAATCATGTGACCTGGAAAATCAAATTTATTATTTACCACAGCACAACGTCGCATACGCATACAGGGGTCGCCACTTCATTCTGTCTTAAATTTAAAATAGGTTGAAACAAATGTTCCCCTTGAGTAAAGAATTGCTTAGTGGATGTCAGCAGAGTGTATTTTGGAGCCAAAGTCTTATACTAATTGCTATAAAATGAAGGACAACTCTATGAAGAGTAAAGAAGTAAAAAACGTAGTTCATCAGATTTTTGTATCTGCCGTACCAGAATGGTCCTATTTAAGTTTTTTTTATCCTTTGATCTCTTAAGTTTTGAAGCTTATTTTAAAGGTAATTAAAACAAATTCTTATGATAACTTCAACAGTTCACTTATCTCATGAATTCATTTAAATTTCATGCCTCCAATCCAACCCAAACATAAAACAAAGATTTCATACATAATTTAAATTAATGCTCATATTGAAAGTCAAATACTTTCACCAGGCAACACATCGGCGACTAAAAATTCATATTTGATCTACGCTCACTTGCAATGCACCTTTCCGTCCAATTAACATTGCCGTCAACCAGTGCCTTCATGCACACGCACAGCTACCTTCGTTTGTTAGCAAATTCTTCGCGCAATGAAGATGATCATTACAACCTATTTGCAAAATCCATAATGGTTTACGTTACCGGGGCAGACAGGTCTAGGAAACCTCTATATACCAACGGTCAACAGCCCTACCGCCCCGTGTGCCTACCGGTTTAGTTCCTTCGCGTCCGTTCCTTGACTTTTCCTTTCGAGATCGCGTGTGCCCAAGTGCAACGAATACAAACACACACGGCGAGCGTTCGCGTCCAAAACTCGACCCAACTGGTGTGATTGAGCCCTCGCGCGTGCCATGATGAAATGCCGTTTCGATAAAAAAGCAAAGCACCATTTTCGTTTCACCACCAGGAGAAACGGAAACAATTGCAAGCGCATAAGGCTTACCCCGGGTCGACCGCTGGCGCGAAGGGCCCCCCTTTTATACGGCGAACGTTTTCGAGGACGTTCCTGTTCGGTGATTTCCATGCCATAGACCTGCCGGCCGCGTTATTTGGTGGTGCTGGTGGTGACGTTTCATTTCATTACGATGGCGGAAGCATGCAATTTGATGCTCGTGAGGCCCATGTGAGCCGTCGGAAGTGGATGTCATGGGGTTAATCGTAGCTGGTGGTTGCTGACGGTGGTTTGGCAGGTCCGGAGCGAGGGCTTTATTGGTCGGGCGACACCGGGCCTGAAGTTTTCAGGCGGAAGGTCATTGTAAGGTGTATTTTTGGGAGGCAAAAGCTTGGGTACGGCATATCAAATGAGGGGCGCGCGCGAGAGGTAATTTGCATGCGCATGACACTGGGTGCTGTAAAAGGCACTACGAGATGTTAGTCTAAAAGCTGATGATTCATACGGCTTTTGTTTGAGTTTTCTGTCAGCCTAATTGGTAGGCTGTATGTCACAAAGCGAGCTCGTACGTTCACTGTATGCATGGTTTTGTGCACATGTATCATTGGACATCCACTTCAAAATATTGACTGTTATTTAAAAAAATTGGAGTCATCTTGTTGGGAACTCCGGAACTGTTGGAGGTCTTGGAACTTCAACCCTTCAAGCTCTTTACAATGTCTGATTCATATGAGATTCGTTCTATGACCTTGGATTTATTAAATTGAACATGCAAACACGAGACCCTGAGATTCCGAGACTGTTAGAAGTAGTATGACTAGGCCACTAAAGAATGAGATTACTTAACTGATATAAATTAAACCGACCAAAATACTTCCATCTTATATCCTAAAATATTGACATCTATCACAAAATCAATTATATCCCATCACTGCGAAAATTTATTTTACAGAGCGTTGTATTTCTTGGACGTCTTATGCTAATTCTTCAACAATTCGTTATTTTCCCGCATAAAACAGAAATTCCGACTCAGCATCGAACTACGTGGACCGCGTGCGCATCCGTGACTCGTCCAACTCGTTCGGAGGGCCGGGCCGAGGATCCGGGTGGCGTCAGAAGTCCCTGTCGAATATAGATCTACCGACGAGCTACCGTGGCATCGCCGGCGGCATCGGCGGGGGCATCACTGGCGGTGGCTTGGGTGCTGGTCAGTTTCGCTACCGCGACTATGACTCAGGACTGTACGATCTATATTCGCGCATAGACAGCCGCCGGGAGGAGTACGAAGATCTGTACGGCGTCAATCCGAAGGCGGCACGGGCTAACGGTGGAGGTAGTGGCAACAGTGGTCTCAGTTCATCGGCTGGCGCAACCGCGGCAGCCGCAGCAGCAGCAACCGGCACAGGAACAGGGACTGCCGGGGGTGGCGGAAAGTCGGGCGGTAAGAAGCGACACCACCGCAGCCAGGAGGTGATCGCGTACGATAAGTCGTCTGAGCACGGTGGCCACCATCACCATCATCACCACCATCACGGTTCGCAGCAGCAGCTGCAGCAAACTGGACAGCAGCAGCAGCAACATCAGCAGTTCTACAACGCTGACACTGGGGAAGCTTGCAGCCTGCGCCGTACCCGTAGCCTCGCCGTGATACGCGAGGAGTCGTACAACGATCTACATCTCCCCGGACGTGGCGGCGCTAGAAGATCTCAGCTAATTCCGAGAGCGAAGCTGATCGATAGGAATTTTTTCAAGGAACGGTAAGCATTTCAGATTCCGTTTCTGTCCGTGAGGGCCATAGTAGACACGCCCACTGATCCTTCATCTTTGTGCAGTTTTAGCTACATCTACGACGATAACGGAGACGTACCGGAGACGCCGGAAGGTGACGCCAACGGGTACACGCTAGCTCGTCGGTTCTCGTCCTCCGCGCAACCGGCGAATGGTGGCCAGCAGCAACCATTCCCATGGCACACGGACAAGAGCGATCTTGACTCGATCGATTCATCCATCTTCAAGCACTCGCTGCACCAGCAGAACAGTTTCGACGGTAGCCGCCGTAATTCCATCCGCAGCGATTCGACCAAATTTGTCTCCAAGGTCGAAGTACACAGCCAGTATTCTGGCGTGTCCGGTGGCAGCAAATCCGATACCGGTGTCGATGCCGACCTTAAGCTGCTGGATGATCTTTCTCTGCGAGAGGAGCCCACGCGCGTGATTGGCACCAAGTCCGTTGCGACACTTGACACGGTGCGGAAGCGGCACGGGCCAAACAAGTTTGGGCCGCGGGACGAGGACGAAAGCGGTATTACGATCATTGAAATCAAGGACAGCCAGGTGTCGCATAAGAGTTCGAGCGTTATCTCGTATGACTCCATCTATCTGTCGTCGGAAAGTGACGAGAAGGAGCTGCTGGATGAGCAACCATCGACACCAACCGAGGACTCCCAAAGACGGCGTGGCAAGGAGGCACTGATCGAGGCTCAGTTTGAGGAATACGAAGAATTGTTCCACGAGGTAGACGATCTAGAAAGTACCGAAAGTACGATCGATACCCTGTACGGGCAGGTGACAAAACCGAAGCCGAAAATCGTTGGCGTCGAGCCGAAGAAGATCCATCCGAACGATTCGTTGCGGCGTTACACCAAACACAACACGGGACGCAGCACGATCGAACGACTGTCGATCATCTCGAATCTGAAGTTGCGGCAAGAGTTCGGCACGGGGAACGACCCCTCACCATCACCAGGGAATCCGATCAGCAGAAAGGATAAGGCACTGCAAGCGGTCGACAGTGATTATCAGTACAACTCACTGCCCGATGCGGACGTCTGTAAGATTTTGCGAAATTCAGAGCGCATCGATGCGAAACTGAGACGCATTGCCGATAACGAACACAACGGGGACGCGGCAAGTCGTAAACGTGAGTTTGACTCACTGCCACGCCTCAACAAAGCGAACCTTAACCTAACGCGGCCTCCGTCCGACGAGGACACCTCGCTAGAGGAGTCGGATAAGGGTGCTCCCTCGATCGAGGTGGTCGAAACGCCTACGAAAGAAGTACAGGGAAAGGTATACCTGCCCGATCTCGGCGTGGAACTTGACTACGAAAATTCGGTCGTCGCTGGAAATAGTGATCAGGAAAGTGACATCACCATCGTTGCGCCGCAGGAAAATTTGGAGATACCGACACCGGCAATCGTCGTAACACCGGCAGAAGCAAAGCCGACCCATTCATCCGTTATCTACTCTACCTTTGCGAGCACCGTCGGCAAGCAGACGACCACCAAGATTCACTTTGAAAGCAAGGAGCGTCAAAAGCCGGAACCGGACGCACTGCGTGAGGTGCGCACGAAGCTCAAGCCCATTCCGACGCAGCCCAAGGTGCCGCTAGCGCTAGCACCAACCGTCAAGCTCGGCGGAAGGAAAGTGATCGTTGATGAGGTTGCCGCCAAGGCGGTCCAGCGCGAAAAGGAGCTAGAAAAGGTACAAGTGCCGTTGGCAAAGACCGGAACCGAACTGGTGGGTGCGATCGTTCCGAAGAAACCGCCCAAGGAACTTCAACCCGACGTGCAGAAGGACGAAGCGTCACCTATCGGGATACCGATTGCGAACGCGAAAGCACCCCACGACGATCAAGCAGATCTTCCGCGGACGGAAGAAAAGCAGGGCAGCCCCAAAGTAGATCACTCAAGCCTGTTCAAGGAAACCAACCCGTTCAAGGAACAGGCACGTCGGGAAATAAAGCATCGCGTGAACGATCGTCCACTGTTTAAAGGTGTGCGACGCTTCAACAGCACGGAGAACATCTTCACCTCGACGCCGATCATCGTCACCAAGACCTTTAACAACTGCATCAAAACGAACGAGGTAAAGACCAAATCGTTCGACTCGTTGATCGTGGAAAGCAATCAGTGCGATACCGGCAACAAAGCGAAGATGCCCCGACCGCAGGTGATACAGATAGTGGATTCGAAGCAGCAGCTATCGGCACCGTCGTCCGTTGCGAACGGTGCCGATACGATGCGCAAGACATCCAAAAACGGCCAGCAGACGCAGCGCGAGTTCCTGCACAAGGTGGACTCCGTGCGCAGCTACTGGTCGAAGATGCTGGACGAGGTGGAACAGCTCGAGTCGGAGGGCGACGCCATCCGCACGGAGGAAGCGCTGTTGAATGCAAAAAACGAGCTGCTGACGAGCAGCGTAGCCGCGTCTGTGGCCGCTGCTCCGGTGGGTTCTACCGCGCCCTACCAGCAATCGCTGTCAAAAAACGGTAACGCCGAGCGGAAGTCCAGCATCGGCTCGGCGACATCGGAAGCATCGGACAGCTCCAGGAACACCGGTTCCACCAAGACGGCCTCGAGCGGCCAGCAGCGCCAGTCGGCGGCCGGCCGCAACAAGTACTCCACCTACCAGCTCGAAACGGAAGAGGACGTGGAGGACGAGCTGCGCTTTCAGAGCTTCAGCCCGACGGTCGAGATAATCGAGCTGGATGGGCACAAGCAGGCGGCGCTGGTGAAGCCGAAGAACGCGAAGGAGCTGGACTTCGACCACGTGCGCTACAAGGTGATGAAGTCGGAGATGTTTCAAAAAAACTTGCTGGTAAACCATCGGAAAGCGGCTCAGTTCGATGGTTTAATGCAGTACCTACAGGATTACAGCTTCCAGGAGCTGCTTGCTCACAACAACGTTGTAATCATCGAGCCGGTCCGCACGAAGATCGAGAAAATATCGGAAAAACCGCCCCAGGCCCCGGCGGCCGTCTGCCGGATCACGAACGGTGCGCTGATGGCGCCGGGCGGCAGACGTCCGGCCGGTACGACCACCGCGTCCGGCATCAAGAAGCACTTCTTCTACCACCCGATCCGGGTCAACAAGGAGCTGCTGGACGAGGAACTGCCCAGTCCGGACACGGTGCGCAATGTGCGCAAACTGTTCGAGGGCACATTGCGGCTTGGAACAGCCGCCAAACAGGCGTACGAAGAAGCGAAGGCGAACGGGACGGCAGGTACGTTATCATCCGAAATTCGGTTGCTTCTTAGCCACTATTCTAGATCGAAGCAGGGGGTGTAACATATGTTCCGATGTACTATATACGAGCTGACCAAAACACACTTCCCTTGCCAAATCCTGATATCTTGTTTCGCCGGGCGCAAGCAAAGGAAAAATGGAATGGAAATCTCGGCCTTGATCTTTTTAGTAGATCCTCGCAGACACACAAAATGAAAGAAGAGCTCCACCTGGTCACTTGCCCCCTCTACCATCCCTCCCGCCTCACCCCTTCTGCAACAAACATCTAACCTCACGTATCTTCTCTTCTCTTTCTTCACGTTCTCTCCCCCACTCGATGTGATCCCCAAAAATATCCCCCCAACGCCCCTCCATCCACCCATTCTAATTCCATCTGTATCTCCTGTATTGTTCTATATTATTCCCGCTCCTACTCCCGAAAACTTCAACACCCCCCCCCCCCCAAAACTCGTCCTCGGTCCATTCCTCAACAACAAACAAAAACCTCCCTACACGCACGCACCCCCTCCCCCAATTGTCCGTAGGCATCCGCAAATGGGACTCGGCCAGCCTGTCGAGCGGTGTATCGTCCAGCGGTGACCTAAGCTCCCCGTGCGACTGTGGCGAGAATGAGCCGGGCGCCGCCGGGTCGGCGGTGGCAGCCAGCATGGAATCGCACCTGGCCGGTGAGCTGGAATCGCACTACGTCAGCCAGGACGTGCTGGAGAAGATACGCGAGTGCGGTTCGACCGTCACCTACTACGGTGGCCGCGTGCTGGACAAGCGCACCGAGCACATCAGCACGATGACGCGCGCCATTATGCGGGAGATACGCGGCCAGGATCGGCAGTGCGGGGTGTGCCAGCCGCACGGTTGCCTCCGGCACACCGTCGACGATGACGATGATGAGGTGGTGGGCGAGGTGGACGAGGAAGATGAGCAGGAGGACCACGGAGGGCATGCACACGGGTGCCCCGGTAGTCTACGAAGGCCGGTGTCTGGCGAGCGGGAAGGTGGATTAGGTAACGCAGTGTAACGCGACACCCTGTTGCGCGTAGTCTTCATCAACCCCATCACTAGTCTAGTCCAAACACGGGGCACGTTTTTTTGTGGTAGCTTTGTGCAATGTTGTGTATGACTCAATGTCGAAAACGAAATGTGCGTGTGTTTTTTTTTGTTGAGCCTTAGTTCCATTTGGTTGTATAAATTATTGTGCTTCATTCTGATGTAGTTTAGCTCACGTACCATTCATACCGCCAACTGTCACGTTCGTTTGTAACATGATTGACGGAGATTCTAGACCACATGTAGTTCTCCTCTGTACCTCCCAAACATAGAACAACCGATAAAACCGAAAGGATCCTTCCCAATGCATTTGTAACTAACCACAAGTGTGCGAGTGAATCGACATTGCTCATCATGCCGTTCGAGCTGTATTAAGTGTTTCCTCTGTATTGTATCCTTCCGCAGGTGTTAAATTCAAGCTGGTCAAATCGAATAGCTGCAGCAGCCGGCTAGAGCTAGCCGGAACCGGTAAAACACCGCCGGATCTATTGCGACCGAATGGACGCATGCGCGGCCGTCATATCCTCCCGGAGGAAAACTCCACCCGCTGCACGGCCGAGGCGACAATCGAGGAGCCGGAGGAGAGTGTACGAGATATGGTCAGTAGGCTGGAGAGCGGTAACGCTACGCTTGCCACACGCACCGCCAACAAACCGCGCATCATCGAGTCGCGATGTATCGAGAAGTACGAACCCGAACCGGCCATCACGATCAACAACCAGACGACGGTGGAAGGTGCCCACGCCACCGACCGAAAGTCACCCAGCGCCCCGGTGGAACCAGTCACCGTCAACAACCACATCAACGTTGTGCAACCGGTCACGGCCAACGGAACTGTTCCGCAGCCACCACCGATTCCGGGTCCACTGCTGATACCGCCGCTTCTGCGGGGAGGCCCAGCAAAGTCATTGCCGGTTTGTGAGACGCCAACGGCCACGGCATCTCCCACGACCGTTGCCACATCCATGGAGCGTCCACCCAAAGTTTGCCGTAATAAAAATGTGGATCTCGCGTTTGCGGCCACCATGAAGCAGCTGGTCGGGTTGAATGGTAACGGCACGGTAAGACAACCGTCCGCAGTCAAAAAGTCCCCATCGCAGGTGTCGGTCACCATGGAGTCGAACACTCACGATCAGCAACAGTCACCGCCGGAGAGTGCACCGACGAGTGCCGCTTCCGTGACCAAAACGGTCACCTTTAACTTCACCAACGGGTCGCCCGAAACGGTGGCCACCAATGGGGCCGAGGAGCCGCACCATACGAATGGGGCGCCAGCGCAAACGGTGGACCACAGTGAGAATCTGCGGCCGAGCGCCATTGCCGAGCAGCGAAAGGCTGACGAGCTGACGTCCCCGAAGCTGGTCAACTGGAGCAGTATTGGCCGGTTCGACGAGCGGCAGTACTTCGCCAACGACCGGAAGCTGATCGAGAAGCGCAAATACGACGACATGGAGTTCGAGGAGTTTGAGGTGCTCGATCCAAATGCTCCCCCCTCTTCGGAGCATTACGACAGTCTCAACAGCAAGTGAAGGCACACGGGTCGGATTTCAGTACCGGTATTACAAGGCGGTATTACACAGAAGTATTTCAAATCTCCCCCTAAAAAAAAAAAAACGATGCGAAGTTGGAAAAGCGTAACCAAAAAAAAAAAAACAAAATGGATGCCGAAGATTCGCAAACAAAAGCAAATGCCACACCAGATGCACACGTTTGGCCATGTAGTCATGTACGCTTATTCTTATCGCCCTTATCTCTAGCAAAACTTAGCATTACTGTACGAAAAAACGGGGCAGAGCGACCATTCCCGATCCTATTCCCCAGCTACCTTTAACCAAACTCCCATTTTATGGCCAATGCGCACTTTTAACCAATGTGTACTGGAGGGTTCTCTTCCCCCATTTTGATAGTTTTACGCATTTTTAAACGTTCCCCCAACGCGACATGTCTGTTTTAAATCACCCAATCCGCGCCCTGAAGTCCTATGTATATACTGTGAATGTTTTTACCATTTTCATACGACGCACGCATCTTACGGCAAAGTGTGGCAAAGCTGGATGGACACCATCATTCCAAATAAAAAAAAAAACAACAAAGCAGTGAACCTTAAACCAACGAAAGCAAATGGCCGATTGTTACAGGCCTGTAGCGTGTAATTTATTTTGCAATTTATAATAACACAACCTAACCTTCGTCTCCCTCCAAATACTGCTGGTTTGAGGGCTACTTTTACATCCTGCCAAAACGAGCCGACCAAAACCAGATGACCAACGATGTTTGTTATGTATCGGAAGTATCGGAGGAACCACAGACAACCGAGAGGGCTAGACGAGAATATCCCAAAAAATACAGTGTAGATGTGTAGCGAAACTACCTAGTAACATGTTATTAAACGAAAGTAATCTGGAAATAAAATACATTTATGGTTAAACCAAACCGCTGGGACCGTGGAAGTTTTATTATGCTTTTGCTATACCTCTTTCGATTGTTAATTAAAACGTTACTCTAAAGGAAAGATGCCTTTCCTTGTGTTGATTCAGTCGGTAAAACACATCTTGCAGCAAAACGAAACAGTCGCATAATTGCCACTATTGACTCTGGAAATAAGATATCCTGCTGAGCAATGCAAATGAACGTGCCTTTTTTTTGCGCTACACTTCCGGATGATGCAACCGACTGCAAAAAGGCACTTGCTAATTTAACCGAGCATCATCTTGATACTTCATAATCTTAGCTCTAAGATTTAATAAATCCCACACTCTTCAGACGCTCGTTTTGCATTGCATTCGCAGCACGAACGGACCGGAACGCGCGACAAACCCCCTGGTGTTAATTTGCATTTTGGCGCCTAAAGTGCTGCAATCATGCTGCAGCGCTACAGTACTGCCTACCTTCCGGAGCATTGCTGGTGGTCGCGCTGGATGCACTGCTACTGCTGCTGCTGCTGCTGCTGCTGTGCCTTCTGCTCATCATATCACTGCTGGTGTCGCGTTCGCTGGAAGTGTTGCTATATCCGCGACAGGTTACGCTTTCGATGATGCTGGGTTTTCGGGTACTTCTGTTGCTACGATTGCTGCATCCGCTCGCTACTGTCGCGGTGGAGAATCGGCGACCAGCACACACAATCAGTGATTCCTGGAACGAGTGAAGTGCGAAAAAGAGCGTCAATAAGCATGCAGCAAGGTCACACCAAAACGGTAGGAAATGCTTAACAAATTGTAAAAAAGTTTAATACCTATTCACATCAAACTATTCTAAAACTACAGCAAACGTTGCGTTTGCCTACTGAACTCTACTGGCTCGCACCACATTTAATAAGCCTCACATTGCACGCTTCGAGCGTTACGTATTTAAATACCTAGAGTGTAGTTTATCTTCCTTTCTATCGGGTTTCACATCATCACATTAAATCAGGAATACCCAACTCCACCGTACGGGAAGAGCGCAGCAGAGAATAAACCATTCAACATCCGCTTTCGTAAGGATGCATAGCGCGGTACGACTACACCGTTTCAACTTCCAACGGCGGTTATGGTAAATTGTGGTAAAGTTAGAGCTCACCTAGGAATACCAACATCATTTCCGTCCATCTGCAGGAATGGAGTTCCGTCGGGCAACTAAGTATAGCGTAGTGTGCTTACGGAGAACGTTCCTTCGCAAGTAGCAGTTCCGTGCGGTTAGTCATAGCTGAAGTGCTTTCCGAAGACACTTCATCGTTCTGATAACAAAGGATATTTGGATAGACCAGCACCTGATCGTAACAAAAATAACCAGCAATACGATTGTTGTTTGTTCTATTCGCAACCGTAGATTTATGTTCCCAATAATGTAGATGCCCATAAAACTGCTATTGTTTTTTTTTATAAAAAAAGATAAATGTTTACTTAAGCAAGTTGTAAATTTGTTAGTTCTACAAACCAGCACATCTGAAGGTAGCCTCGAACCCGAACTGACATCATAATCATTCTTCAGCTTGGAAAATAGTAACGCCATAACATAATTCCTGCCGTATCATTAACACTGCTGTATTAAGAACACATTACCTAATGTATGACGATAATTATAATTTATCAAACAATCGTTGTTAACTCGTGCACACAGAGCAGAACATTGAAAAATGGTCCACATGAATCCCGGGTGCTTATCGAGCAAACATACCTACAGCGCTTAATGAAAGCTATTTTCTTGACCTCCAGCTATTATACACGCGAAAGGGTCGGAAAGGGGATATTAAATATTTATCATAATTACCCAATCTACGGTCGACACACATCGGTGCGTCCCTCCAAACACAGCCACAACGCACCGGGTTGTGATTAATGTGGGGCTTTTTGTTCAGTGGTAGAAAGGACACTCGCTGAACCATTTCAAGAGGTTCAACGTTCAATGGCACCTTTCCATCGCCCGATTGAGCCCCTTTTCGGCGATGTTGACGTTGGCTTAGGCTCCGAACACACCGGTGGATTAGTGTGTTTGACCCACGTTGGGAAAGGTGAACGGTATTATTGGAACACGAACTGTTGACCACTCGATCAATCGGTTTCCGTGGTGTAGTGGTTATCACATCCGCCTAACACGCGGAAGGCCCCCGGTTCGATCCCGGGCGGAAACAATGGGATATATTTTGTACACGTTTTACACGAAACAAATGACACAGGGAAAACGCATTATATACAGAACAAACAAACAATATGCTAACAAATTATAATATTCACAGCAGATGACTTGCAATGACAGGTATGACTTGCAATGACAGGACAGGTGCATACCATTTTTCTAAACATACCAACGTAAAACGCATTTTAATTTACCAGTATAGGGGCAGATCATACTCTAAGTTAGAAAGCTTAAGCTTTAAGCCTGTATCTGTCAAATAATCCAGATACCGAGCTGTATCATTCTGTACAGATTCGTAAAGGACATAGCATTTTGACATAAAGAATGACACAAGGGATCATTTTTGTAAACTGTAATTTGAGAAAAATCAATTAAATTTTAGAAATTTAATTTGAATTTCAATTCATTTGAAATAATGTACAAGTCTGATTATTAAAATAACCCTTTTTCAGTTGTTCTTGTTAAACAAATTTTGTTTAAAATTTTTCGCACACGGGAAACATGGCCTAACCTGGCTCAGACCAGCTAGCAATTTTTTTTGTTTTGACATTTGTCGTGCTTGGGTTAGCTGCTTTCATTGGGAAATCAATCAAATTCTTCTTTTCTAAGATTAACTTGGGTTGCCATTTGTATGGCGAGCTGTAAGCGGATAAGCCTGGAAACGTCAAAACGCATACAAAAAAAACTGACTTAGAGTATGATTCCGGCCATGGACAGCAAATTGACGTGATCAAAATGAGAGCCACAATCAACTCAATCAATCAATCAACAAGAAAAAGATATCTGTGATATAGTAGTATACGAGATGGTGAAGTTGTTGCCAACAAAAAATATTACACATCTTCCGTGACAGTGTTTTCTTCTTCAACAACTCGTGAGATTGCTGGGGCAACACTGCCGTGACCAGGATTCGAACCTGGGTTACTACGGCCACAACGTAGGGTCCTAACCACTAGACGATCACGGCTTTCGATGTTACGTTGGAATGCCGTCAACTCAACGCCTTTTTGTGGAGCAAACTGTACAGAAATTGGGGTGAATATTAACCCATGACGAGGTGATTGCGATCACTCCCACAGGTGGAATACGAAACAATTGACACAGCAAAATCAATATACAACGGTTCCACTTACGACAAAATGCAAGCAAATCACACAAGTGTAACGTATGAAAAAATCAATGCGGAAATACGAAATCAACCACATCACATCACAATAATCCGGTAGCGCAGCAATTTTATACCTTTTAGTTCGCCAACCAGTTGGAAGTTGAGGTTGTCAAAACTTCTTTAAACTATTGATTATCTTAAGGAAAAAACAAAAATTTCCGAAAGGTCTCCAAAAACAGCCTCTATGAGCTAAGAAACTAATTCCTTATTATAGATAGCAAACTGTTGTGTCCGGGATGCGATTTGAAGCAGTTCGCAATGTAAGACTTAATTTACTCAAAATACTGAAACCGAACAAGAAAAAGATGTTTAACTATAGTTTATAGCAACAAAAAATATTACACATCTTCCGTGACAGTGTTTCTTTCTTCAACAACTCGTGAGGTTGCTGGCAACACTGCCGTGACCAGGATTCGAACCTGGGTTACTACGGCCACAACGTAGGGTCCTAACCACTAGACGATCACGGCTTTCGATGTTACGTTGGAATGCCGTCAACTCCACGCCTTTTTGTGGAGCAAACTGTAACTTGAAATTGGGTATGAAATTGCCCCATTCGATCACTCCCCACCGGGCACAGTGAAAGTACGGCGAACGGGGAGCTTAAAAGGCATAAGATTGAACGGTGCATTCGCCCCACCCAAAAGCGAAACATAAGAAAACAAAGATTGGAAGTGATGCTGATGAAATGTGGGGGCTATAATGAAAAAATAGTCCATTAAGGCGTTCATTTAACTTACAATACTTTAATATAAGACATTCATGGTGAAAAAACTGGATCGCATTGTCGACATTTAACTGGAGCTTTTGAGAATAAGAAAGTGAAAAAAAAACAAGTTTGTTTCCGCCCGGGATCGAACCGGGGGCCTTCCGCGTGTTAGGCGGATGTGATAACCACTACACCACGGAAACTGTTAAGAGTTTGCTCTAAAGTTAGGTATTAAAGATGTGTTGAAAAGAAACATAACAATTTTTTTTTCTTCACTCAATTTCTAAACCTTTCTTACATTTCATTTATGAATCGTTGCTTAGTTTGCATTAAAGTGATACTTTTATCAACTTAGTGAACTATATCTATCTGTTAAGCTATTCTAGATAGAAATAAGAAACGTGAAAACCTTTAGATAAATGAGCCTTGACCCAACAGAAAACAAGTTGTTTTCGTTATTTATTTAGGGCTATCCGAAACTAACAGCTATTAACGCTATAGGCATAACATCATTCCATAGCAGCCACGCCGTTGATTCGTCAACTGTCGTAAAAGTGATAAACAAACGGAATGATATGAACACAACTCCACGGGTATGCACCTAATCCACATTATCCACCCCCTTCGGTGCTGTGTTTCGCGTGCCTTTGCCATGCCGCCCTCCCAAAGATGGACGGATGACGTATAGCTGCAAAACACGTAAAATGCCGCCAGAAATCACTCAGCTGGCAAAATGTTACCGACACCACACCGACAGAATATAAATGACAGTGCCAAAGTGGCTTAAGCGTACCACTAGCGGGCAACTTTTCCCTCACATTGGTCAACAGAAGCATAAAAACACCGGTTCTCAACAGTGCGCCATCAAACTCTACATTTATCTTAGTAATCTATCGTGTTGTAGATGCTTCCTTTTTCTGCTGTACTTTATCCATCCCCATGCAGGCAAGATGGCCACTTGCTGTCAACATCCATCACCCATCGATCGTACCGCACCGTGTGCGAACGTACACGAAATGTGCTGCGTTCTTTCGAGCGGAAAGAATGGGATTTGTTTTGCTTAATTCGATTCGATTTCACTTGGGTTTTGAAGAAGTATTGCCGATGTGCAGCTGCGAGGAAGCGATTGCAAAAGGGATACAAAGCTTTTCTGATTGTTTTTCAACACCCCCGATAAATATCTCATCGATTTGGTTTGCTTGAGAAGGGAGAGATTTGTTGGATGCTATTCTTGCAGGAGGTAACGGAATTCTATTGAAGATTTAGAGTGCTGAAAAAATAAACAGTATAAGAAATGATGAATTTAATCAAGATCCTCGAGTTTTTTACTTGGGCTTGGTCAAATGTGAGAAAGAAATCTGCAGATATTAGCACACATTTTTCAAAACGAAATATGAATATAACAGTGTGGGATAGCATGCATCATAGTTCAATCCGGGGAAGATCAACTGGTAAAGTAGGAGCCATTACTATACTACAGGGTTTTCCATTTCATCTAGCATAGTAGGCACTGTTACTGGATTCCGTTACTATAGAGCTTTTGCCGTGATAGATCTGGAGCAATGTCCTCAATCTTGCTCAAAAGAATTTCTAAACTTACTCGACTGGCCCACTGACAGCTATTTTAAATAATACAGGAATGTGCAGAGATAGAACAGCAATTAGTTACCCTCCCTTCTGCTCAAAAAAACTTGTTCTAAGTTTTCTCGCCTGGCACACTAAGATCACGATAATAATACATTTACTAAGCTATCAATCTGTCAGTCGAGAAAGCTTCGAACAGAACCGGCACTCTTTGAGGCAAGGTCCAAGAAATTTGTATTAACTCATAATTATAGAGAAGACTCTCCAAAAATTTTGGAATTCTTTGGCCAAATATGGTAAGACAAAGTTTTCAGTGTGTCAGCATAGTGCCTCCTCCAGAAATCGTGCAGTGTGGTATATTCTGCTCTTTTTTAATAGAATTCGTAAACAATCCAAACTTTTCCACACTCTCGTAACTACTGTAATAGGAAAAGATTTGCATATATTTTCCCCCAAATGATGCAATTTTTATTCCAAGAGATAATAAAAACAATATACCAAATGGCTTTTGGCCGATAAATATAAATAACATTGTGCTATGATTTGAAAAGCATGTACACCAACATCACCGTAAACCGTTCAGATTGTTCTGCACCAAGTGAGCAAGGCAAATATTGACCGCCGAAATTAATTTCATCAACCGCTTTAAAGCGAACCTTGAGCAAACTTTCTTTGAGGCATGTTTAGAATACACTTAGCAATGATATTTAAGGGCGAGAGAAATCACTTAGAACCGCACTAGAACCGATCTCTTGTGGTTTGGTGGGAAAAGCAGCATAATGGAAAATCGATGCACAATTTCACCCTCACCTTGAGCGGAACATTTACCGATCGTTGTTAAGGAGATGTTGCTGCTTTGCGAACCGATGTAAGCGTGTGGTACGTTGTCGCTTTCACTGGCACTGCGAACCAAGTGCAATGCACCCGGGAGTATGAAGAAGAGAATTTTCCTCGACCAAACACATCCCGTTCTAGTTTGTCCACGGGAAAACGGCAAACCAACACACACAGAAAAAGAGGAAATCATTCAGCTTATCCCATTGTGATCCCTAAACACGTACAAATTATGAAATCCTTCAAGCTCGTTTCACTTAGGGCAAAGCTCGATTCACCATCGTTGCACGATCTTTCCCATTGTGGACCATCGTCAAGGGAGAAGTGTAATCTTGAACTTCTTCTGCCAAGCGTGGCAGGTATGGTTTTCGGCAGGGCGTCCATTTATGCGTCCCATGCCAGTATGCAGCACACGTCCCACTGTATTAGACCGATAAACTTTTGCTACATTTAACGCACCCGCTTTATGGCGTTTGCAGAGCCTGGAGGAATAAAAGAAGTGAAGCGCGGATGCAAAATCGTCTTAGCCGAACTTTTGCTTATCTAACGCATTTACTTACCAGCGTGCGGATTATGCTGGCGTACAGAAACAATTGAAGGGCGGGTGGTCAAATTTGGAATTTTTAAAACAGTATGTGCGTGTGGGACGATAATCCGCACAAGAGCGGCTATCGAGCCGCCTATCGAGCAGCAATCATTGAACACGTTAATCGCCTTCAATATTTCATTTTTATTGCTCACATTTAGCACAACGTCGCATACGCATCCGTAAGCAAAGTATCGCATTTCTCTGCAGCGTTATGCAGTCGGGGCCGGTCGCACCGGTACCCATTATAGGCAGCCAAACGACATGCGCTGCATACGAAAAACATCGCGAACGACCGTGCTCCCCTGAAAGTATGCCCTGGCGGTTGAATGAACCAACGAACATCGCCGCGAACGATGCGATAAGGGGTGAGTGAGCAAGCTCAGGCAAAAACGGGCGGTAAAATGGGAATGGAACAGAAAAATGGAAGGGGACGCAGTGTTCCCTATCGGTGAGAGTCGGCCGCGATGCGAGAGAAGTTTGTTTTGCGTGACTGGTATCAGCTTTCTTCCGAGCGTGTTGTATCGCGTGGCGACGCGAATCGTACAATCTCCGCCAAATAATCGCACAACCTATCGGCATCACACATCCACCTTCAGTAGCCGTGATCGTCTAGTGGTTAGGACCCTACGTTGTGGCCGTAGTAACCCAGGTTCGAATCCTGGTCACGGCAGTGTTGCCAGCAACCTCGCAAGTTGTGATTGAAACACTGTCACGGATGAAGAAGTGGGGGCGAAAAACTTTTTGTTTTGCCCAACAATATGAATGAATTCGCTCTGTATGAAGTTTAAAAATGAAGCACTATTCAGGGAAAGAATAAGACATATTCAATAGAATTTCGGCGTAGAATTAATAATCCGTCTAGTTCTTGTTCTGCCGATTAATTAAATAAAAGTAAATGCAGATTTTGTTATTAGCTTTGGCTTGTGAACCGTTAAAATAACTGCAAGCATGGTGTTTTATATTCTTAATATGATATTCTGCTAATAATAGCATACACAAGTGAGCTAAAAACATTGTACTCAAAACCAAGACGCTGCTTTCGTTTTCAATCTATATCTCCTTCAAGTCACTGTTTATGTTTTACTTTGCGCTGCTTACACTCAAGAGCACCTTAGTACACTAGACATTCGCCCGAAGGCTTGCTTCTATAATAAGAATGGACTAAAACATTTCCTAAAAATAGATCAACAACTCATAAAATACACGAAATTGAATGCGATCGCGGGGGGTTTATCTTTCGCTTCTATCATTGCGTATAGTAAAACGAAAAAGCAAATACACGGTGGATAGCCATGGTTGGGATAAAACAAATGCCGATTTAATGAAATCATTTATAATGTGAGATGTTTTGAGAAATGTGTATGTGATGAATAATTTAGTCGTGAATCAATCTGACAATGATAAATTATTGACCTAGCCTGTCAGGCTTTAATTTAAGTGGGGAAACAGGGACGGCAACTTAAAAACAACCTGAAAAGTTTAAAGTTTTAAAAACCAGTTCAATTTTAAAGAAGTTCTAACATCACGAAGCTTACGAAGATCTCCGAAAAACAACGAAGAATCAGAATCAGTAAACGCATTCTCGTATGAAAACTTACAATTTCAATGTTTCTTAAAACACCTTTGTTCTGAATTCGGTTAAATCGGATCGTTTTAATCGATAATACCGAGAATTCTTAAAAACCGGAGATTGTGTAGAGCGTTCATTAAATTGATTGTGGATTTTTCTTTAAATTGATGGTAAATTGGTTTCTTTTTTCAGATTCTCAATGATAGATTCCCAAGCAAACTTCTCTTTTGAAACTTTAATTGGTTGCCATTTTGTTAAAAAACTTAAGGCTTAAGATCAGTATTTTTTTACATTTCTGGTTTAAAAATGCTGGTAATATCACAAATTCTAGTCTTTTTAAAGCTCTCCCAGTAACCTCTTGCTAAAATGTAAATTTTTATAGTTATTGAGCATATTTTATCGTACTCTCGCATAAATGCTCTCTCGTACAATTATTTCCAAACCAACGATTGAGTAGTTGTTCTCTTTATTTACACTATCTGATCATCATGTCCAATTAGTTACACATCTGAATCACATCCACGTCTTGCACAAACAACATTGTGCTTCTAATAAGTCACAAGGCTCAGCAGCAACAATAGTCCGATCAATTTCCTCTTGATATGCTTCTGGTGCGGACAAAACATCCACGCCCCAATATCTCAGCACAGTGAAGTCTGCAAAGTTCCGGTTGGTCTTGGCGTTGGCGCCACCGGTCCACCGTATGCCGTACGCAACGGAAGCAATGCCGCCGAGACCAAGGAAGGGGACGCGGAAAATCATAAAACATTCTTTGCCATTTTGCCCAAAAGCCAAATGATCAAAGCGGGCGCGTGAGTACTATGACTCGCGGGGCCAAAAATGTAATTTCTCCTCGCTTGCGTTGGCTCTCGCGCTGTCGAAAGCTTTTTTTTTTTGGAAGGGTGATGTGTGGTGGCATCAGCTTTTTTGGACCAATTTGCTTCGACACATAGTGACAGATTCATTAGCGTGGAATAACATTATGATGATGGGTTGATGAAAATGTAGCGGCAGCTGGTCGAAATGAGCATGCTTTTTCTTGGTTTATCAAAATTTATGGGTAACAATAAAAAAAGCAATAGAATAAAATCGACATTTCAACTATAATTTATAAATTTCATTCATTTCGCGACTCGCCGAACCTGAAGAAACCAAATTACGGTCGATAAAACGATATAATGCCGAATGTTGTATCACCCCCCCACACCGTATGTGTCGGCATGTCCATGTCCATGATAGCGGGAAAAGATTCTTCCAATTCCACACACCATTAGGAGTGACTTCTCGGTCTTAGTCGCTCGGACCAACCCAACACACCGTGACAACGGAAGAACGTGCATGAAAGCGAAATACATAAAACAAATTACGGTCACTAATCCGGGCGTAATCATGATTAAAACTAGTCACGCTTTCACCCCCCCACGCAGATGGGGGTGCACACGTGCAGTGAAGGAATGCCGCAATGGGTGTGGCAGCAGTACCGTACCCTGGCATGTGTGCGAATACCATCGAAAGGATGCTATTTAAACCAGCACGCTCCTGTGCGTAGTTCGCAAGTGGCGTTATATCCAGCGTTATTTCGGGTCGATTTTGTCGAATTTCGGTGAAAAGAGAAATAAAAACAAATTTTGCAAGATGAAAGCAAAGCCGGAAAGCCCTAGGAATGAAGCAGTTTAGGCAAAAAAAAAGAAAAAAAAACGGAACCATCTTCCGCTAGGGTGACTGCCGGTGACACAATCTTTGATCTTTGTGTACGGAGCTTCGACGTTGGTGGCGTGAACATATGCTCTGCTTGGTGTGCAACCCAGAAGGCACTTTACTCATAAATTATCGGATTACATTTGCTTTTACTGCAAAATTGTTATCGAAAATAGTATTAGCCACCAGACGTGGAGAAATTTTCCACAAAAATCCCCTTCCAGCAGAGAGAAATTTCATCGAAATAACATGAATTACCAAGAAATAACAAACAAATCATGCCAGCGATCTATAGTTTTTGTGGCTTTTAGGAAATATCTCAATCAAAACCCATATGCTTCGAAAACTATCTCATGCTGTAATGATAGCATATCATAAAAAAACACACACACACGTTGGAATCGGTTGTTGTTATAAAGGAAAATGTCAGCTCTACACCGTTTAAGTGCTTGTTCTTGTAATCAATAACATCAACATAATGCTTACCCTAGCGTACATTCCACCCTGCCAGACCCGTATCATATCGATCGTGTGGAGATAAATGCTTATCAATCTGTTCCTTCCGCTGACAGTTATTCATCAATCTCGTACCATAAATATTACATTTGATTAGATATAGACATATTTGTTGCTGTAAGAATGGATCTTTTTTTGAGGGAGTAGCGGTGGACTGGTCGGTTGCTTGTAATCAATCAATAATTGCCATACGAAGAGTGAGACCCTTGATCGATACCCCTCGATAACGTTGGTAAGAGACAGTGTTGCATTACGGGAATAGATATTGAAATGGACCCGAGACCTAATGCCCCAATAAAACATAAATTAGGTTTTTTTTTCCTGGAGATTAACTTTTAAACTTTTTTTTAGATTAACTTTTAATCACTTTTTTAAACTAATATGAAGATTTATGGTGCTAGAAGCAAAATATGCCGAAAAAGAAACAGTTGCTTCGTGGATCACATTTTTGAAGAAACTCAAAGAAAGCCGTCTGCTAGGTAGACGAAAGATTCTTAAATTCCTTGGTCGTCAAGACCGGTATGCATGAACCGGTAATATAAACATGCCAAAAAGCTCACCACAAGCAGGCTGTACTTCAGTAGTGGCGGCTTCAGCATACTGAAGTCATGAGAAAAACAAACAAGAACCCTTTAGCACGCAACATAACACACAACATAACACAAACATCAGCACATCCGTTGCTTCGCAAACAGGACACATTCCAGTGCTGGAAGACAAAAATTACACCGCAAACTGGTAAGGAGAGTTCATTCTCTCGTGCAGTTGCGGTTGCTGTCATTTATTTAACATTTTTTTTTTTGAAAGCAGAACATCAGCATTGATTAAACTAGGACTTTGAAAGCGTTTGAAGATGCACGTTCAATTAACATTTTACTTAACTGTATTTTACATAAATATATATCAGATATTGTTTTTCTTTACAAATAAAATATATTATTTTTAGCTTAGGGAAACTTAGGGAAAAACAAGTAACACCGCAGCATAAAAAAGGACCTACGTCGATGCAACCGACAGATTCGCAGCAAAACTGTCGTTAAAATATACGCACCCGGATCAGTATGAAATTGAATTTTACAATCTTATCCCTACGGTAAACGGAAGTTCGGTCTTTTTTTATTTTCATTCCATGATTTATGCGAACTGGTGGGAAGGAGCAGAACAAAAATCAATCTACTTCCAAAGCTTCGAACAGGAAGAGCTTACATCAGGGGTAAGCCTTTCCTTTTGATAGGTCGACATGGTATAAATCTGTGCTCCATCTCTCAAGGATTTATCTGAGGTGGAAAAAAGGAAACGCATGTGTCCCGTCTAACTGGCTTCGACACTCTGTTATCGGATTAGGTAAGGTAATAAGCGGAACCGAAAAATTTTAAACTCAATAGATTCAAATCGTAGTTTTTTTTTTGACAATATACTCAATCTGCTCTAACGCAATAGTAAGAATATTTAAAGTTTCTGTTATGAGTTAAATTTACTGTCAGAATTAATTCATTTTAAAGCGATATATTAATGGAGAAGAGAAAGTTAGTAGAATTCAATTCCAGCGAGTCAAATTAACAAACAATAGAAATGAAAACAAATCATCATTATTGTATTAAAATTAAAATACATATAGTTATTTAACTGTGTGTTTTTCAAACTAAATGACTGGAAACAGATATTCAAGCAAATTAAATTTTACAAACTGTTTGACCTGAATCGTGAATAAATGTTCAAAATTTCCAAATTTTCTCACTCAACATATCGTTTAGAATTTCCCCATTGTTCAGAAATTTGTGCGCGATGACATCGTTTAAGTCAACATCCATCCACTTGGTGGAAGAACGTGCCCGGTAAGCCTCCATCAATGAAAGGGTATTACCCGGTAAACGCCCACGTTGGAACTGATTTGTACGATGGCTTAAAACAAACTCTTCCCCCTTTCCCCACAGTTTCACAATTACCTAGAGCCTGGCCCATTAGCAAACAGAAGGCGCCAACATTCGGGACGCCACAATCTACCGGCCACTTACAAACTGACACTCGATTTCACCACCCGTCAAAAGGTCGCAAAAGATGCTGCTCGGGCAAACAAAACCCCTCATTCAACCCCCCCCACCATAATATGCTCGGGTTCCATCATTATCCTGGGGATTCTGCTCGAAATGAACTTTTGTCGGCTCGGAGTTTTCCAAACGAGCCGGAATAGTGCGTGTTGAATGCCGTTCCACCCAGCCCCAAAGAACGTACCCCTTTACGCAAGAAAAGCCTCACAGCGTGTACGCCCAGTTACGCCCGGCGCAAAAGGTGTACCAGTTTGACGCACGCACCCGGGAGGGGTCTGTGAAAAATAGCATTATTTATTTTGTTGTATTTTAAAGAAAACAACTTTACCTGCCAACCGTCGATCGTGGCGCGTTGCAGGCAATGAATAAATTTAAATATTTGAATATCAATCGCTTTTACCGGACAAGGGGGTTGCGAACGGGGTAAAGTTTCGAATGCACACCCACACCCCGGGGGGTTGGTACCCCTGTTCTTGGTCCGGGGGGTGGTAAAGCTTTGTTTGATCAAATGAATCCCCGCATCGGAAGTTGTTTGCAAGGGTTCAAGGAAATTTGCTCGCCGCTCGTCTCATGCGCTCCCGGAGATTTCTTCGCCGAACCGCAGCCGTGTTCGCACGCACGCATAGGGTGTTGTGTAAGAGAACTTTGCATTAATTACGATTACTTCTGGCTAATTGGACAAGAATTGAAATTTACTACGTGTAACCGATCACCAGGGCGAGGCCGGAAAACAAACGTAAAAGATAGGGTTGACGGCACAGAAAGGCTTTAATTTATTGTAAAGAATATTGCTAAGGATTATCTGCGCAGCTACTGGCAAACATCACATTTGGGTGGAAAGTTTCCATGGAGACGCCTGGTGCTCGGTAAAAAATAATTCGATCCTAGCGTAGATTTGATATTAAATGCATTGTTTCTTGCTGTAATAATATATTCCGTTACAGGAATAAAACAGTCTATATCATTCTAGATCGGTCTGACACAGCACGCCCAATGTTCATGATTATTTATATCTGACGCAGTATTAAAGAAGGAAGCTTCCGATTCGATTAACTTCGTTTTAATAATTCACACCGTTTCGAACGACTAGACGGAAAACCTTAAAAAAATCAATTTGCCTTTAGGCAGATATCAAAGCACAGCAGGCCGAAAGTCAACTCACGTTAGTAATGCCGGATTACTGAAGTCGGAGGACAAATTTGCTTCGAAACAATCTCTGCTTTCTTTGCCATAAACATGAGGAGGTAAAGATCACAGATCCCATTATTCGCTTGCCATGCTTTCTTCGTTTACCAAATGAGATGGAAATTATTTCTCGTAAATTGCGCGTTTGTATGGAATATCATCGTTGAGATGAATTTCTAGCCCAAAAAAGAAAAAAAAACCCTTGAGGAGGTGGTACCGCAACCCTGCAACCACCTTTAACGATGGTGAAGATTTGTAAGACTGAGCCTGAAGAAAATTTGGAACCAGAATATAGACAAAAAATCAGCTAACGAGCGGATAGCATCAGCTCGAGGTGAAGAATATCTCGAAACACTGACAGTCGTCCCTTTGGCTAGACAGTTTTAGCACCTGTGCTGGTTTTTCTTTTTTCATTCATTTTCATACTTGATTTGCTTCTCTGGGGGTTTTTATTTTTATGAGCGGCAATGTGGTTCGCAAACTTTCTACTGCAACTCGAAGATCCATTCTTCGAAAACGGCTCTGTGAGGTAGGACAGAAAAAAAAACACCGGCACATAATTCTGAGAAACTGTCTCATTCTCTCTCTCTCTCTCTCTCACTCTCTCTCTCTCTCTCTCTTTCTCGACGAAGAAACACATTACACGTACGCGTTCCTATTGCACGATGTACTGATTTTGTCCTCCAATGTTTAGGCTTGACTTTCTGGGGACGGTTCTGTTGTTGTTTTTTTTTGGGTTGTTTTTTGGCATTCTTTTCATTTTCAACGGATCGGCTCTAGCCGGCTATCTGATCTCCGTAGGCGGGCCCCAAGTCGGCATAATTACGACAGTGCGACGGCACAATCGTCATAAAACTGGTGAGCATCATCGTTCGCTTTTATGGATTTTAGCGACGTGAACGCAAATGTTTGATCGAGGTTTGCGTGGCCGCCTGCCGAAAATGCTTTCATTTTGTTTAAGCTAAAAATCTATCACCATAAATCTGGCCCGGTGGGAAAGAACATTTGGATGGGGTGGTCGCGGTGGGTGTGACGATACCGTAAAAGATGGTATTAGGAATAGGCAAAGGAATAGAATAGGCATAATCTGTCCGCTTAAGAAAAAAAGGGACGGTTTAAGCACGGTTAGCAGTGTTTCATAAGCGCTAAGAATATCCAAAAAGTGGTTAATTTTTAATCATCATCATCGAGTTGTTCAATCCACCATTAAACCAGCAGAGAGGGACAAAATCACTTAAACCGGCACGGGACGACGAAGACCCAGCAGTGGTTTGGGCGCGTGTGCAAAACCTCCAAACCGCCGTATCAAAACCCGGGGCCTGGGGCTGCCGGGCAATAAAACGATCCTGCTAGACTTTATGTCTGCACTGTCAAGGACCTTCGGCCAACAAACTCAAGGACGGCAGGTTCTCCCATTTGCCAGCGCTCTTCTGCTAGGCGAGAAGGCGCTCGAAGTTGCCCCACACGTTACAGTGCGAGAGAGTGCCTCCGGATTTCGAATTATCTTCGCTTCTGTTTCTTCGCCCTTATGGTAATGAAATCCCCGGATGGTGAATTCCACACTGGTGCTGGCGGGCCGACCAAAACCAAACGACCACCATCGAATAAAAGACTTCATTCGGTGCCAGAAACGTGTCACCAACCGGAGCCGACCCCTAAACTACCTAGCAACCGATCGGTTAGAAACCGTAATCTTCAACCTAATGCCCACTAAACCACGCCAGAGAAAGAGAGTGTATAAAATGCGGAAAAGCATAAAAGAAACGAAAAAAAAAACATGAAAGCTAAATCGCACGGATAGATGGACGCTTGCCCTGTCGTGTGCGGCGATGGTAGATTTTTGTTCGCCGGATTTGTTCCTCTAACTTTTGACATCACAAGGACGAGTCGAATTTTTGCAGCTCAAATTGTTTGGAGAGTTATTCCGGCGAACTAAACCGGCCGAGGAAAAGAATGCTACGCTTCTAGATATTTTCCCGGCGGGAAAACTATCCGGAGAGAAACACATTGCCCGTATCGGAGAAAACCGGAGCATCCTTACAACCATCTACCATTTTGAGGTTCAAAGCGAAAAAGGAGATTGGAGAACATCCAACCAGCGTGCTGGAGTGTGTGTGTGTGTGTGTGTGTGTCACAGGTCACAAACCAATGTCAAAAAGAATGCGCGTAAAACGACAACGTAACGATGCCAACAACTGAAAAGCTCTCGATATAGAATGTTTAACCTCTCTTAAGGGCTCTTATCGTTCGCTGATTCTTTTTTCGATGTATCACACGCTTCAAAGAAATAACGAAACAAAGTCGAAACGTGTTAGGGAAGTTTGGTAATAAAAAGCCCCCCCTCAGTCCGAAAAGGTTTAACAGGAAAACTTTTGTTTATGGTCAAGAATTTAGGAAAATTCTTCATCTATTGGCAGAAGGGTAAACACACACTAGCCTAGCAATGGCAATTCACTAAAACAAAGGACAACAAATATGAAGTGTGAATTACACACAACATATTTTGTTACAAAATTCCTATCCTCAATCATTTGTCTCACTTGTTGCAATGTTACTTAAATATTGATGAATAGAATGAGTTAACAATGCTACACAAAATATGTTGTCCAGCTTAAATAATACTTTTCGAAGATGTATTTTACAGAGAGATATTAAATAACAATGGCTAAATTCGATAATCCAGTTCCAATATCTGTCGAAGATTGCAAATCATTATACCTTAAAATAAGTCCAACGAGCAAGTTCTTCCCCATTAGAATGCGCATACGATTTACCAATCGATATCCAGGAGTTCTCTTAAATCTAAGAACAAATTAGCTTGTAATTTTTATTAGATCTCCCTAATTCCTGCACTATTGTCTTGTACCTGACAACAATTGGCAAGAAATGGAATTCCGCTGAAGCGCACTGGCAAATGATCTTCACAATGTCCATCACCCAAAATTGCCCTGCGACCTAGGCAAGCTGAGGAGATGGTTACACGCTGCAATCAATAACTGGAATTCGTACTCCAATTCGCATACAATAGGATTTTAGAGACTCAATTTGCCTAAAATCCTTTAACTGTCTGTGTCTATTTGTTGGGAAACTTTTAAACCCAAGACTCCCACCCAGGGCTCCTACTATTCCGATGAGAATTTCTCACAGCCGTACAAACCATGGATCTACAGACATCCACTCTTCGACTTGTACAGTGCAAATCTTCTATTAAAGCTCCTCCGATAGCCTTCACGTGCATCATTTGTTATTTTTTTTATTATTTTGATTTAAAAATAAACCTCAAACTTCAAGCACCAACATCTCTACAAGTTGACGACCGTAAAATCAGAAAAATAACACACCATAAAACCATAAACACTGTGTAAAAATTGTAACATCAGACCGATCATCAGCCAGCCAGTATGACGAAGAGATTTTTTTTTGTTCGAAAACATTGTACAGCTAAAATATCTTCAGACAATACTGACAGCCCAATTATGAGTGGTAGTTTATGATCCCCGGTAGGTGTCGGGAGAAAAGTTCCTTGTCGTCCATTTCGCCTAGACATTGCTATCCGGGTGAACTACCACCCGCCAAGCAACGTACGCATGCTTTGCTACCATTGCAAAACTGCAATCTCTGCAGGATGTGCTGCTAGACAGCATCAACAGCCCGGTTGGGGTATAAATAACAACGAGTCACTCCGGTGTCTCGTTGGGGCATGACAGAGTAACGACTCTTTGTGCCCGTCTACAGCGAGTGTTTGTCACACGTTTGTAGATATCATCCCGCCAGACTAGCAACGCCACAAACGAACAATCAAGCCAGTGATGAGGTACACGAGGATGAATCGTGTGCAGCTTGATGCAGGTTTTGTATTGCAACTGATGTTTGTAGTTTGCATAGATTTTATTTGTGTACGAACAGCATACATCATCCTAAACGATAGCAACAATAATTACAATAGACCGTTGTTGCCTGTTTGCTCTCTGCTTCTATTGCGTCCTGCAGTCTTCTGCCATTGCAGCTACAATTCAACCTGTCTGGCCGAATAAAACCCAAACAAGAAGCACGAGAAAAAAATACACATTTGCGGAAAAATAAATAAAAATACACTAATCCAATCATGTTTCGGTTCTTCAATAAATCGGTTTTACCCTGATCCCCATCCGGAGCAGCGGCTGCACGCGATGGCAGCTCATGCGCCGACGAGCCGCGCATAAAAACCGATCATATTTTGGCTGCGATTGTACGTTTTGATTGGCCAGAATTTAATTTACCCTGCATTGCCATACCCTCGATGACATCGATGAACCGGCATACAATTGGAACCAGCGCTGGCGAATGGATGCAGCAACAACTAACAAAAAGGCTTTCCTCCATATTTGGAGCGGGCAAAATGGTTGTTCGCTAAAATGCTTGGCCCCGGGGTTGTCCGTTGCATATTGAAACTGACCGGTGCACAGTAGCCATAGCCAATTGCAATTGCGGAATGAATCCACACAACAGAAGGAAGGGATGAAAATAAACTGCTCATTAATATTCAATCAATTTGATGCATCCCTTAGTCCATTAATTCATTGGGGCTAATTATGCTGCTGATAATACCCATAGAGTGCGACCTTTAGCGGGTCTAATGAAAAATAGTGTAAAGCGCGGAAAGGTGATAAATGATTGATTGAAGTGTTCTATGCAACAACAAAATTATAGCGAACGAATAATGCAACATTAATTGACTCGACAGCCAAAGCTTTGCGATAAATTAGCAAGCAATAAAAAGGGTAGTTCGGTGATGATATTCCGGTGACGGTGGGGACGGCTTGCACACGACAAGAAGGTTACCAAAATATAACACAACCAGATCGTCATTTCCCACTACGTTGTTCGGAAAATCCTCCTTCTCCTGAGAGAGAAGAACCGAAAGACAGACGAATAAATTGTAATAGTAGTCACACCATGGAAATAAATGCTCTCGAAGCGAATCGTGTTCCTACACAAAATGTCGAGATTTGAACCTTGGCCGGGCGTGATATACAGCAGTGCATCACCTGATTTTGCTATTTGGTAGGGCAGATCACTTCATTGGAAACCCTTTCTAATAGGAGTCTCCAGGTCCAGTGGTGGAATTAGAACCATTCTTAAATTCTTGTTGAACTGGAAAAATTGCAGAGCTTTCTCAAATATTATACTGGAAGCTTTGCTTAAAATCGATTGCATCTAGCAAACCTAAAATAAAATGTTGAAAGATTCTAGCTCTACGTCAACATATTTCGGTTCAACTTGAAAATAAGTTAAAAATGGGTCCAATAGTGCCAATGTAACAAAACATTTTGGAATATTGAATTAACTCAATGTTCAATTTACTCAATCCCTTGCACTCTAACTGAAGATTCTTCAATCCATCTGAAACTTAATCACTGTTTTACATAACTACCCTAACATAATGCGATTTGTATGTATAATCTTAATAAAAAAATATGTGTATACATTGATATTTAATTAATTTGTTTTCACCATAGAAACTACATCATTTCATGAAGTCAACAACAAATTCAACAACAAGTCATTACATCAACAAAAAATAGAACGTAACCTCTCTAAATATTGCACCACATAACAAATTCGTTCAATTTCTCGCACACATGAATATTTATGATCGAGATCTGTATTTGCTCTTTTCGCCTACCCCAAACATTTAACAGACTTTGGAAGTCAAAAAAGAAAGAAAAACAGATCTTCGAACCGGTGCCAAAAACTGTGATTTTTTTTTTATCAAAAAACATGACAAAAAGTCAAATTCAAACAGCAGCACAAACAAATGTCCGGATGTTGCAGAAGCAAGGAAAGAAAAGGAATAAAAAAACGTGTTTTTCTTTGGCTGTCACTTACACCCATATTATGCTAGACAACGGCAGCGATGGCGCTACATACCCAGGTCCCAGTAACGATCCGGTGCGTAAAAGCGCTGAAAAAGCTCACGTTGGTTGTGCTATTTTTTGACGGGCCCATGTGTGGCCGCATCAATTGGAGGCGCAGTAACATTGTGACTGGTGGAACATTTACCAAGGAAGCCAAGGAAACAACTTGCCCGAAAAAAAAGAAGACTCCATAGAAATGGTGGCTTTTCCATATTTTGGAACGCGGCCCATATTGTACCACGCCTGCAGTGAACCAGGTTCACGGTACACATACCACCGGTACTATGCCACCGGTAATAAGGAAAGGAAATTGATTTTCCATTCAGATATGACAGAAACACGTTGTAGTAATCAACTTTTCCGCTCCGATGTATGTTTGTGAGCGCACAAGTGTCCTGGCGGCCACCGGACAGATACCGGCCGAATAATGAACGTATTGATTCGAATGGTCCCAGCCACTAGTCACAGCATTCCCTGTTTTCTCATTAACATCCAATCAAATGACGGTGTTCCGTTTTGTCATCGGAACGATTTTGGCCAGTCGTAACGAAAGGCTTATGAGCGATATTGGGTTGATTTGTCCCCAGTCCTCAATTTCTATTTTTTGTTTTTTGCCGAGGGAAGAGAGGTTCCGATTTATCGTGCCCATCTTCATCGTGTGCCGCACACACACACACAAAATGGACCAATTTTCCATTTTACCAATCGACACTAATTCACCCCAAGGTTGATCCCTATAGCGCTTGTGGCCAGTGGGTCGTCCACCGGTAGAAGGCAGCAAACGGTACACAGGCTAAGGACGATTGTCGGGGTTTTATGTGTGCATGGCATGTTGAATTTACGACAAAACACGTTACCCTCCCATCATCCATTTCCGCTTCCCCCGACCAATGTTCCCTTCTGCAATGGTGCGTCTTCCGTGCGCACCAAAAAATTTAGGACATTTCGATGAATCAATCGATGCCACTCTGAAGTGCTTTTCGGCCGAGGGCTAAAATACATCCGAAGCAGCGTTTCGTGTTTCGTATGAATAATTTATGATTTATTGACCAACGGATAGATCGAGCAGTGGTATGTCCTGCCGTGGTCGGCCAGTTGATGTGGAGAGAGTCTGGAGTCCGCTGGAACACGATTACCAATACCCATGGCTGCATTGATAGTGGGACGTTTGGTTAGGACGATCGCTTTAGGTCTAGTTTCGGGGAATAATTCGCTCCACTGCCGAGTCCGGTTCTGGGTCAACAACGGAACCGGTTGTAGGATGAGAGCGCTGAGATGAACTTCAATGCACAGACACATCGGCAAAATTCGGATCTTCGTTCTGCATCGGAATGAGCTATTTTCCCTGGAATCTTCTCAAGTATCCTTGCATTTTTTTTTTTGGCTTATCGTAAGGCTTTTAGTTTTCTATCGATTTTCCTTCTATTCTGGTACAATGGTAAGCATTTCTTCGTTCCAATAATACCAAGCAATGCAAACACTGAAAGCCACTTTCTTCGATTTGAAAAGCACACCACAAAAAAATGCCAAACATCAAGCGGCTCGCAATTGGTAACGTTCCAAGGAAATGAAATTGGTGCCCTTTTTTATTCCACTTTTGAATGGTTTTAATGCTGTTTTGCTTCTTGGGCACAGAAAAAAAACCCCTCTGTGTTCCTATAGAACTGCAATTCCCGCCAAGTCGAAGAAGAAATAACGCTGCAACTATCAACTGTTCACAACTGTGCGTAGCTAAACCCATAGTTCGCCGACGAGACGGGAAACAAAACGAACCCAAAACCCTGCAGACCTTTCGGCGGTGGCGCCGTCGATCGGATGGCCGCGGGAAAATGTGAAGAAAAACCGTTCGACAGGTGCACCAACCCGTAAACAATATTCCAAGGCCAGCAGACGGGCGACGCCATTTAGCCAGAGAACGGATCCAACAACCGACCGAATCGACCAACTTTCGTCTCTTTACAGGGAAAAGGTTATGATATTTATGCGACAGCACCGGTAGCCTGTCAGCGTTTTATTGGTGCCATTTTGGGTAGGGCAAACAAGCGCCAGAAATCAAATCAAACGTATTGTTGTGCGCTGCTCCACGGCCGCGTGATATTTGTTGCTGCCGAAAGTCTGATTAGTGGACGTGGGCTGCTGCGTGCATGGTTCTGCTCTTTTGAGGCACACCACCATTCATGCTGAAGCAGAATTAGCAGCGTAAAATTAAAGTAAGCAAACAAATATGCTAACCATTTCTGTTGATTTATTGATAAACGGATCAGAGGTCCAAAGGGGGCCGACCCGAACGGACGGACGATGTTTGATTTATTTACCTTCCACCGGCACCACACAGTGGCGTCCGGGCATTTGGTGCGATTGAAGGTTGACGCATGAAGGAAACATGTGTTCGGATATGATTGTATAATGTCGTTGATAAACACCAGAAAACCGAAAGCATGCTGATGCCAGTGCATGAAACCTGGCCGGCATCGGCAGCTCTCCCAAAGGAACCAACGAACGGCACGCCGCACGCATGAAGATAACGAGTGTATGTTTTTCTTTGAGACCTGTTCAGACACACGGCGTGCCGCTTTCGCTGTGGTCGTGGTTGGCGTAACGATTTTGGCAGTGTGCTGATAAGAAGCATTCATGTGCAAACTTTCGGATGTGATTTTATTTGTTGTGTACTGTTGAAAATCCAATCTTCAACTACACAATACGTTGGGACGGATTGTTGTTTATTCAAACAAGGTGCTGGTGGAAGAGCATAGAGCACGGTGATATAATCGAATTTTTTTATCGAAAACATAAAAAGAAAACATTATCAACACTGGTTAAGGAACAAAAAGGTTATTGGAGTTTAACCATTTCGGTGTATTTTACCGAGTTTTCCAAATTATGTCAATCAATAACCAATTTTTTTTCTAATATATTGGCCAAGGAAATCTTTCTTTTAATATCGATCGAAAGCGAGAAATAGCATTTGTTTTATACATGTCACACATAGAGCCACTGTCTATCTTAAGGAAAATGTTGCATTCCGCAATTCCAGAATGTCTTCGATAGATGGAGGGGGAGTCTTAACTTCTGCTGCTGAAACTTCACTCTTGGCATCAGGAGCTCATCAGGAATTCTTTTGAAGTATAGTTTTCCCTGTACTCCGCAAGAAGTTCTGCCCATTCATTAAGAGTTGGGTTTCTGATAACATTGATCTGAGAAACTACGAAACGTTCTACAAAATTGTTTGTTGAAATGAGTATTTTCGTGGCGTTCTACTAGTTATACGGAAAAAAACATTCAAAGTGTCAATATAGAATAGCGAACTGACCGTTCCTCATGAACAAAAAAAAAACTATCTCAAGAAATTAAGCACATTCCACAGTAAGTGAAAAAATAAACTATTTGAAACACACAAAAATAATTTTTCTTTTTATAGTCTAACCTTCCTAGTCTATTATATTTTTAAATATAGTCGGAGACCTCTCATTTAGGTCTAGAATAATGGTTGTAAATAAGGTTGATACCAAGCTGTGTACTTTTGTTGATTGCCGCACAAATTAATTACATTTTGTTAATGAAAAGTGGAAATGGAACTAAACGGAACTGATATCCAATTTAACATGTTTGTAAACTCCTTAAATATAATCAATATCGCTTCATAACGTTTCTTAAACTTAACATCCAAATTGTTTAAAACCCATATCTTTAGCTTCTTAATTTAACTGCCTTAACAAAAAACTTTATTAGAATAATAAAAAATAAAGCCATCACACAAACTCAACAAGCATAGCAAGAACTTTTCCGTTCCTCCGAAAGAACTTCCTGCCGCAATTGAAGTCACTAAAAAAAAATCTATTACAATACCAAATGTTTCCCCTCAAGTACATTAGGTTCAAATACCCTCCCGGCAATCATTTTCCGGCGATGGAAAATGAATTTGAACAAAAAAATCTTCCATCTCGGCAGGCAAATGTAAACTCGCAAAGGAAAAGCAACCCAACAATAGCAAACTGTCACTCAAATTGTGCGAAAGTGGATGCGCGCAAAAGGAAAGAAAAAAAAAACAACCCCCACCCCCGTCATCGAACATCGGGCGCGTGGGGGGCTAAAATTTGGTTCCAACAACAAGTTTTCTTTTCGTCCCACACCTTTTCACGCACGGTGATAAGAAGAAGGTGCGTAACATGGGTTAGATGGTACGCGAAACGGTACGATGGAATGCTAATTTCCATGACGTAAACACAAAAAGGGATCGCTGCATGGGATCGGGCATAACTTTCGGCCTCTTCTTTCCGCCGGTGCTGGCGCCTGAGATGGAGGCTGAAAAGTTTTAACGAAAACCACCCGCATAAGCCAGGAAAGCGGAACATGTTTATGGAAAATCGACAGATGAGAACCGCATCCACCACCCCCAGGCGCAAAAAAAAAAACATACAACCACCGTATGTCGTGCGTGGTTTTTGTGCTGTAATTAACGAAAATGTGATCTATTTTTAAAAAATCGCTTGCTGGTGCTGTTATGTACAATTTGTTTGGTGTGTTTACACTACTTGAAAACCGACGAAGTACATTAAGTGTGGAAGATAACACTTGAGGCAAAACACAACGTTGTGCATTAAAATTATCCACATCCAGAATACATTAAAGCTCGAAAATACAACGTTGCTAGTCACATTTTCAATTACTGCCAAATGCCATCCGCTACCAGTAACCGGTTACAAGACAGTTCGTTTCAACGCATTAAAATTTAAAAATAAACCCCACAGCAATTTTTAATTCAGCAGGAGCAAACACGGAACAGGAAAAGAATCCTCCACTCCCCCTCCCCCCCCCCCCCCCTCTCCCTCCCTCACCAGACAATCGGCGTAAGACGTGCATAACGTGAACCCTGCAAACGACGACAACAGGTGCCTTTTACTTCTCTCACCACTGCCAGATGGTCGGGCGCGGAGGTCAGTGCGGTGGGCCAGAAACCACTTCCATTCAAAAACACGACAACATGAAACGATACGGCAGCCCGGGTGAATGAAATGGAAAATGGATCAAATGTCCTCTCTTCACCTTTTTTTTTTTGTAGCCTTGGCGCTCGTTAAAGCACAACAGCGGTGTCGGTTTTCCCCAAACGATTCCTTCGCTTCGCAGTGCTGTTGTTGTTTCTTTGACTGTCGTTTTGTAAAATGAACCGCTTGACATCTCCACTTTCCATTCAAGTCGTTTTATATCCCCCCCCTCCCTGTGTGGGAGATGCCCTGTGGATAATGTTCCACCGCTACACACTTTACAGCCTGCCCTGCGTTTTGATGCTATGCCCTCTAAGAACATTGTTTATAAAAATTGCATTCTCAAATGCAACAACAACCGGCAGCGTTGACTAGACGACTCGTGCTGGGGAGTATTTCTTCAAAGCCATTGTTGTGTGTGTTTCCCCTCAAGCATATGACGTCACAACATGCGCTGATTATCTGGCCAGCCACTCCTTAGCCGAATGCTACCGGGTCGAGCGCAAGTTGCCACGATTTAGACGAGCTGCTCAGCTGACGCGTTTTTGATAAATATATGGGATTATGATCGGCGTTGTGAACTGCCCGCTGAAGGCACACGTTTCACAATAGGAGGAAAGATTAACTGCTTCTGCTTTACTGTTCTTTTACTCGAGTTTCGTGTTTGATAAAAATTGCCTTCAAGAACCGAGTCGGTGGGCAGGCAGTTAACATCTAAATTGGTACATACCAATTGACATGAGAATTGTTTTTTTTTTGGGGATTTAGCCATCTCCATGATTGAATGGTTAGACTTAGTAAGATAAACGATATTACATTGAAATAATATTGCAATTATTATGCAAAGCCGTGGTTTTATATCCAAGTTTCATTCCTCACCCATTACGGAGAATCATGCTGGAATTAATTGCTAATCAGGTAAAACTACTGCTTCCAGGCCACCGAAATAATTGGAGCACTCTGAATCACTCATAGTCGAAGCGCTGTCGAAGACTTAAAAAGTTGTAATAGACTGGGTCGTCTATTGCAATTCTAAGGACATGGCCAAGGTATCCACAAGCCCTCAGAGAGCATTAGTTAGTGTAGATAGCGACATTGCACAACTCCTTAAAGCTCGTAATTGAAGCGAATCCTGATTTTTTACTGTTGTCTTTTCACACATTTTCAAGACCAAACATCCTTCAGAGTATGTTCCCCTCGAATATCTTCTTTTTTATTGGCACAACAACCCCAAGAGTTCTAGAGACCTGAATGAGACCTTTTTCGGCTTTCTTTGACTTTATTTACCCGTACGCAGGATTGTACGGAGGATCGGGATGGGATTTTGGACCAGTCCTGTCGTACGATGACCGGCGCCGCTACCAATTACACCACCGCGCCACCCCCCTCCCGAATATCACCTTTGGAAACAAAGTTCATGTCTCCGAGGCGTATGTAAGTACTAGGGCTATATAGATTCTATACAGTCCTGTTCCAATATCAATGTAATTGTCATCGAACCTAGAAGAGCAAGATGCAAAATAGAAGATGGCAGGAAGCACGATGGAAAATAAATTCCTCTAACGAAGCGGGTCTTAATATTAGTTCTTGGATATCGTCCACACTTATTAGTGTTGGGACAACCTGTTTCAGATTCGTGAGTATGAATGAATGATTGAACTGAATGAATGAATTTGAATCTTTATTTCAAAGATTCATCGATCCTCTGAGATTCATGAATCATCCAAGATTTATGACCTTCAAGTAGCTCGTCCGTTTGGTCTTGCCCCCTTGGCCTTCAGTTGAAAAAAAAAAAATGGTGGGAACAGGCAAAGGGACAGGCTAATGCTCTGTGAATTTATGATTCTCACGAGAGTCAACTCCTGATTTGAATGACTCCTCACTAAAAATTCATTTGAATGACTCTTCTCAGAAGATTCGTTAAGCACAACACAGACTCTTACCTTCCGCAACGATTGATTCCTAGCTAAGCTGTTGAACAAGGCGGCCATTCCTCCGTGCCCAACTGGCCGCATTGCTTCGGCCCTGGCAAACAACATGTGACAGGTGAGCCGATATGCTCCGTTCGATGCTACCTTCGGGGCTGCCATGTTATGTTTAAAAACCGTGTGCCGTTTTATATTTTCACCCAAAACTATGCAAAAAAAAACACACACACAAACCGTTTGGCCGGAAGAATATTTTCGCAAAGATCACAAAATCAACGAATCAAAATTATAATAAAAACAACCACACGCACGGCGCACGCACACACGTAGGTTCGGACGAACAAAACACGTTGAAAACAAAAACCACACACCACTCACACACTTGTTAAATGCACTTTAAATTATGCACTAACACAACACGGCACACACACATACACCACGTACACTGGAGTGGAGCTTTAAAAAAAGGAAAAAAAAAAACGATAACAAGATTGAAATGCACGCTTTGATAGATAAACAATAATAACACAGGGCCAATGTAGGTGCACTCGTCACAGTAGCATTGGATTTGTTTTTGTTTCCTCTTTTTTCACTCTTTTGACGCATTACATACGCACCAGTGAGGTAACTAATTAGCACAATAGTAGTAACAATATTTACACACAAAATCGGGCCACTGTATTAGTGCTTGTATAAAATAACACTTCCAACAAACAAAACAATAGTGTTGCACGATTTTTCTCTCCCTCTCTCTCTCTCTCTCTCTCTCTCTCTCTCTCTCTTTTGCTCTCTCACTTTTGGCCTGCCTTTCCAATTCGCGTTAGGGTACGCATCTTTTTTCATTCTTCTTCTCTTCTGCTTCTCGCTAACGCACCATTTGGAGCTCCAGGCGAAGGTGGTTCTGCTTAAAAAAACGCATGTACACACACACACACATAACCGGAGCCGGAAATCAGGGACAAATTTTGGCACACCATCTTCACATGCACCGAGCCTCGCACACCGACCCACATACGCACTTCATGGAGCCCATCTCAGACCGATGATCTTGGCCGCTTCTATCGCAATCGTTGCGTTTTATTTTTGGGACCGATGATCGCGCGCGCACTGGCTATTGTGTGTGGAATGGAGCAACCGGAGCACACAACTACACACGTCCGAAGCGAAAAAAAACCGGTCTGGCAACGTATTGCTCCATAGCCGGCAGGTCGCGATGTCGTGGGTCTTAACGGGAAATGATTTTTCTCTTCTACCGGGATTGATCACAACGCACACTTTGATAATTACAGCCTACTTTAACGTATAAAAATAAACACAATCTTTGTTCTCTATTATAAGTGTTAAAATATTTCTCTTCGTTCTTTATTGCGGTGGTAGCAGGCAGAACAGTGTTACAGCAAGCGACCAGCACTCAGACCGGCGTTTTTTTTCTTTCTGTCATTCCCGGGCATTGGAAACTTTGGCCCGTGCCGCAAACGTTTCGCTGGATGCTGTCTCCTGTTGGAACACGGCACACTTATGCCTTTTGCAGCCAACGTGCAGCAAAACAGGTACGGTCACCACTACCAGCACAACAATTTTGGGGCGGTTGGATGTGTTGGAAGATGATACCAAATGACTCACTGCTGGAATTGCACATGGAAAAGAACCCCACAGAGCACAAGGGTGGGGGTTTATTTTCAGACTACTTTGACACTTCGCCCTTTCATACGCACACACTCTACGCACCTACAGCTGCTGGAACAGTGGGGACACCCCAAAAACACACACACACACACCCGGTCGGTTTTTTGTCGGGCAGAAAGACACGGAAGGACGACAGCCGGGAAGGAAGAGAGACACGCGGAAGGGATGTGTGCGTATTTGGGATTTTTTTTCTTTCCTTCTTTCGAAGCTATTTTCTTAAGAAAATCACAGCCCGACAGCGGACGACCTTTACTTCCGCAGCACAAACGGCACAGCGCGAACTGTTCGTGTAGGAGCTGATCAGCTAAATAAAATCCACCCGAACGCAAGCATACCGAGCAGTTTCGACAGCACACATCCAGCGAGAGAAAACAATGAGCGGTGTGTGACTCTTTGCGTTTTGTCTCGCTTTGCCGTTCGACATTCCGGCAGAGGTTTTGCTATCGGGCCATCCCATTCACTCCACCGTGTGCGAGCGGTATACGCATCCGGGAACTAGCGCTCCGTGATGGCACGGGTAGTGATGGCACGCAATACACAAACGTCAAACACTGACAGCCGGGACGTTTGCATGCAAGTTTTGCAGGGCAATGTGGTGTGCAAGGAAATAAGACAGGGATAGCCACGTGCATTTTGGCAATTATAAAATCAATTATTGATTAATAATGGATATGGGATAAATGAATGATTTTTTTAAAATAAAACAACATTGATGAAAACATTGAAAAATTTTAAGTTTTTTCGCATACTTCACACAAACTGAAGTATTATCAGGTTACAATGCTTGAGAAATTCACCTGTACGCTGGAGCTATGCAAGGGGATAACAGGAACAATGAAAAGAGGAATACTAGGGGATATTAAAATAGAATAGGGAAACTAAAAGAATAATGGTAGCTTAGGCAGAGTTACAATCGAAGCGATCGATTCGATCCAGTTAAAACAATACAGAAAAAGCCAAAGTGTCTTACTACCAAAGAATAATTCTTGGAGGAGCCAGTTCAGATCAAAAGAACAAAGAAAATACATAGATATTGAGGAATTCAGACCTGGAGAATCTGTAGAACTGATGAGTATCCCACCAACAAAGCATGAATAATGAGAATTCGCACTTTTCTCACGAAAGGAATAGCTCTCGTAGGTTAGAATTAATAGTTTTGCTAGCCCTCCCATACTAGTATATTGCAGGATTCGTCAACTGCCGAAATCCTTTCGGAATCGTACTCGAATCATGCGCCGTGGAAAATTTGAAATTCGATTGAAATATTTCATGTAGAAATATTTCATCATTCTCGCTCTTAAAATTTTGAGCGTTTCGAACGGCATAAACCTCGAATGCTTCCGATTGCTGCAATTCCAAAAAGTCCCTCCTTACATTTATTTATTTCGTCTAACTTAGAGAAATCGTACATGATTAATTTTTAACACGAACATAGAGCATTTTGTGCTAAAAAATAGCTATCAACAGTAGGAAACAAACAGAAGATGAACGAACGAAATATTCTACAGTTTGCAAATGGTCCATACAAGTGAGACTACATGCGTTAATGAGTGAGAGCAAATAATTTTCTTTCATTTTCAATTTACAGTCTAGTAAAAAAAAACCCGGAACGATATGTTTCATTTGCATTGATGTCTTCATCCCGTTGGAACACGTGGGCGGGATGGTGACAAGATTTTTATTTCAAGTCAGCCGAACTTGAACGCTGTGATAATGTTGCATCGCATTACTATGTCTCCTGCTAGCACGCGTGTTTATCGACGTACTGGATTTTTGATGGATTTATTACACACTACAACGCTCACGTATGTTTGTTGGGGGAGATACTGGCTGAAAGCAAAATGACCACCTGGGCAGGGTTTTGTTTTCACTGCGGCGAATGATCTTACACACGAAATTTGCAGTACTTCTTAGTAGTACTTAGTTGCCCGTTGGTGTCGCTTTTCATCCTCCTTTACTGCCTTATATTTACATGCTGCTTTAAACATTCTTCATGGCGCGCGGGAACACGCGACCGTGGATTGTTGATTTTTTAGCTGCAGTTACGTTTGTTTTGCGCAACGGAATTTTCTTACTGCCTACTGGCCGCGTATGTAATACCATCATTTTTAGGCATTAGATCCACCACCTCCTCTCCAGCACTTCATTTAGAACCTATCTAGTACTTTACACTTGTGCCACCTGCACAGGCGTGCTCCACAATGTCGCAGAACCACAAATACATCTCATTGTTGTGTTTAACGTTTGATACAATACCTTTAACAATTGCAATTATTGTATTCACACCACGAAGATAAAGGTATGGCAAAGGTGGCACGCATAATCTGACCAAAATAGAAGAGATTTATTTTTCCAGTTGCCATCTCCATCGGTTGAAACGTTTAGCTAGTTAGCATGAACTAATTCTCCCCGGAGAGAACAAAACAAACCAGTGGGTGTGTGTTGTGAGTGTTGTTTTTTTTTTATAAGAAACTAACCAACTTTAAAAGTATCGTTTAAACGTCCTCTAATCCTGCTATGACTGATTATACCTTCACTATCTTATTGTTTTCCCACACTCTCGTTATCTCTGTTTTCGATATGTTCGTAATTTGCTTTCGGGTTTCAATTTGTAATTAGTTCCGCCTTTGTCAAGTTTATTTTTTTGGTTTTGATGCTTAATACCCTACATTTAATCATTTTCGCTGCACGAAACAGTAATTGATAAATTTTGTTAAATTTCCGTATTAAAGTATACTTCCTTTACGGAGAAGCTACGAACCTTAACACATCGGTCGGAACAGGTCGTATTAACCAGTTACTTTTTCGTTCGTTTCATGGATAAATAACATCGTTAAGTACCACGTGTAAAATCATCAACATAAATTTAATGCGATGCAAACAAAACCACTTCTATGCTGTAAGTACTGGCGTATTATCAGCGTTATTGGGGTTTTGCTCATTTTGTTTCCGTTCCTTCTCGCAACATACGCCGCCTAACCCACCAAACTGTTAAAATATCGCGCAACTGTATACTTTACATTTAAATTAAACGAACATTGGCCATCGACTAACTGCATGTTCGTAGTCGCATAATCTTACACCCTTTCTTATTGTACTAGCGAGTGGAGTTACATGAGCAAAATAAAACATAAGGGAAGAAATAATTATATCACTTACATAGTTATGGCTAGATGGCTGCATTTGTTACTGGTGTATTATCCAGTTGCATCGCTTCGTTCAAAAGCAGATCAGTTCCATCCTACATTCTGCAGTAGCAGCAGAACTTCATGTCCCTGACGACTAAATCTTGATTCAAGCAGTTATGATAATACGATAGACAATATCGTACGTAATCGACAAAAGCAATTGCGCGATGTAACGAACCACTTAAATAGTCTAATAATCACAAGCTCAAGAATTTAGCTGCGAATGAGTTGTTGCTGCTGCCAAAAGAAGAACGAACTCTGAGGTATCTTTCCTACGATAAGTGATTCTGTCCCTCCACGCTGAAAATAACTCTCCAGCGGAATGAATTGTCAAACTGAAATGTAACGGTGATCTAACACAGTACCATAAATATCCTACGAGAGCAGTAAGGCATCTCTCTCCCGACAAGAATTAACTTTACATATGCGCACAACATAATCATAACGAAGGAACCCACGTTATACTAGCAAAATATGATACACTCTTCTCACATCACAGCGGTTCATATGGACAGCGGGAAACATCTGACTGACTGACTAATCTGGCCTAACATCTAAGCTTAAAACCTTACGGCATTAGTGCATCTCGTGCTGGACACCAATGTCCACGTGATACTTTTTACAAGCTGTACAGTTAATATGCTCATCTAGTGCTGCTGCCCTACACTCTCATTTACCCGCATTGTACCCGCACACGCTCCCACACAGCTTTCGTTTTTATCTAAAGCAGTGGAATTCACACGCCATTCGCGTCCCTTAGGCATCACGTCAGCATCATCACGTTCGTTAAGACGTCACCGATAGATCCTCCTTGAGCCATTGTGGGATTGGACGTGAGCCTAATTTCTTCAACAGCTTCACCAGCGCCTGATTGTGGATGCGATAGTACCTAAGAAGAACAAAAACACCATCAGTGATCGCACATTAAGATGTCGCACTTTATAGCGCACTTACTTTTGGAGCATTTTGGCACTCCGATCGTCCATCGGCGGATACTGGCGACCTTTCGACTTGCCGAGACACTTGTTACGATTATCGGACACCACCTGGCAGTAGAAACCCTTCTTATTGTCGAAACGTAAATGTCGGCTGTAGTCGTACGGGGGCAGCTTTAGGAAACGCTGCAAATCATTCATCACCGCTACCGGGTTCGATTTTAGCTGCTCCCCATCGATAATGTAGAGCTGTTGCTGTGGATAACAGGCGAGCCATCGTTCGAGATGTTGTGCGTACTTGCCGGGATTGAGGCAACGATTGCGCAGATCTCGCAATGCCTTCGGTTCCGCTTCTGAGGCAGTAATGACCTGGAAAGATAGAAGGTTTTGATTAGTAATGAAAGTGCTCCAGCGCTTCTCAAGTGCAGTTGACAGCAAATACCTGATAAAAGCTGTAGTTGTTCGCTATCGGATCTCCGTGGGCCTTGATGTGCTGGTACCAGGAATAGGCTCGTTTGGCGGGTGATATCAGTATGGTTACCAGCTGTGCTTTCGGCAACAGTGCATGGGCTCGTTTCGGCACGAGTTCCCCGTCGAAGTAGGTGGCAGACTTTTCAAACATGAACTTATCATCGGTATCATTCGGCTGTAGGGGGAAAAAGTTCAGATACCAATCTAACCCACGGTAATAGTTATTCCCGTTGAAGAACTGAATCTCCTCAAACGTGTCCGAGTTGGGGAGGTTGCTCGCGACCGCTGGATGCATGCTCAGAAACGTATAGAACGCCGTCGAGCCCGTTTTCTGTGGTCCAAGCCCCAGCAGCTTGGGCAGTGTAGTGCGTCGCTTGTTACCAGCCCAGATTTTCGCGTGCCGCGGATCATCCGCCGGATTGCCCCAGATCGGATCACGCTCTTCCGGGTGCAGCTTGAAGTACAGCTCGCCAAGCTGTAGCGGCGGTACGGACGTCAGCTTCAGATTGGTCCAGCAGCGCAGGAATTTAATAACGGACTCGAACGTGTACAGTGCTAGCCGATCGTTGCCGTAGTTGGACATGTGCGTCATGAAGATGTTGATCGGGTTGTACACGATGGTTTGAAACAGTTCACCGCCCCGGATCGATTCGTCCAGCTTGTCGCGCCCACCGGGATAGCTGTCGATGCAGATCGTGTGCGTAAACAGACCGCAAGTTTGCCGGGGCAGTACCATAATGTTGCGGTGGATGAAGCCGCGGCGTAACCGAGCCGGTCGAAGATGCGGGTACTCCTCGGTCGAGGTGACCTTAATGTTCCAAACCTTCTTCCAGGCGGTGTACAGCAGTTCGTGTGCGGGATAGACACCCGAATGATGCGGCGATACCGAATATCCCGAGTCGGTCGGTATGCCGTGTTCCTTGGCGAAGTCTTTGTTCAGCATCATGTCGTTCATGAGCTGTGTCACGTTCTCGTACAGATGCGGTTGCTGATGGTTCCACATGTGCGAGAACCAGTTAAACTGGGCCACGTTACGCAGCAGCATATCATCGCCCAGATTTTCCTCGTGCGTCCCATGGTGGAAGTACTTTCCGGAGAAACCCAAATTAAACCGGAATCCCGGCACCATCTCACCGATGCGGTTCTGCGTTGCAATCAGTGCGTGTACATCGTCCGGCTTCAACCGCGTTCCCTTCTCGCCAACGAAGATGTCGTCTATGTCGATCAGTACACGGCGTTCCAAGTTCAAGCTTAGCTGCCCGTGGCTGAGATAGGAAAGCGAGTCAAGGAACAGCAATCGATGCAGCCAAAACTTCAAACCCGAACCGAACAATATTCGCTGGATGCCATCCACCTGACCGTGATCCTGCAACACGGTGGCCAACGGGGGCTGCGCAACACCGTCCGTTGGGTAGTCCATCACATTCTTCTGCGCCCATTCGAGCGGCTCGTACCCGCTGTGATTGTGCTGAAATATTGCCCAATCGCTCCCGGGCAGCGGACCCCATGCGGTATCGCCTGCACGCGTTAACCGAAGGATGGGCGAGCCAGGATTCAAACTCGCATCCCGTAACCGCAGATTCGTGTGCACATACAGCGGAAAGCCGCGCAGCTGTGCACCGACCAGCGTTTCCTCGCTCGGGCTCACGAAGCCAATGATGCCGACCGAATAATCTCGACAGTATTTGTCAAGCAGCTGCCGGTTCCAGTTGTCCATGTTGAGATATTTGTCTAAATTTTCGAACACAATCACGCCATATCGGCCCTTGTCCTGATTCGTCAGTACCGGCAGGCTTTTGCCGGCAACTTCTACTTTGTACCTACGGAGGAAAAAAAGAGAGTGATAGAAGAGCTTTGTTAATAACATGATTCGTACAGTTAATTGCAGTTCATAAAGTAGAAAAGTTCGGAGTACTTGTTGTAACTAAGTAAGTAACTGCAAGGAGTTACTGGTCGTTGCCCAAATTTTATAAGGTTAAAGTTTGAAGTTGAAGATTTCTGTATCTGATTTCCCAGTTAAGCCGTTTATTTGCTTGCTGCTTAAAGCTGTATTTCGCCTGGAAGAAGGTTTGGAACAACGACATATAACGAAATTACAGTCCAAGGATTTAACTCACCGTCATTCAAACCCGCATACGTTTAATTCTTAGACCATAATTCTTAGAACTTCTAGATTTCTTGAGAAACAAATCATTTTACGGATTTTATCGAATTATACAACAAAATATTGACCAATTACAACTCTAAAATTGTTAATCTAAATTCATATACTAGAAACATTGTCATGAAGTAAATTATTCAAATAATGGCTCTTCTTTCTATGATTGCCCTAGTGTTACTCCTCATTTCTACCAGTTTTTAAGTGAATTTCTTCCTATACAAACAAATATTGCTTAGCATTAATTACACTTTAACTAATGCGATGCTGCAAAAAAATAGCTTTTGCTAAGTTGATACACCCCATTTTCGATTAATCTTGGTTTAAAAACTTATTTGTAATCATCGCATTTCATTTGTCCAATTGTCATTAGGGTCCAGCGAGCGTTCCAAAATTAATGCTCAGAACAGACCGTGGTGTTGTTTTTGCTTCTGACACGATAACTCACCATTTGCTCGCTTTTACCGACTTTATCAACCGAATGGCGAGTGGCTCAGATATGATTTATATCACATGCCACCCGTTTGCCTTTCCTTTCATAATCGAGACAAAACATATTAATCTTCATTCGTACGGTCAACCTCCGCCCGTTTGCTGTCGAAACTTTGTACCTTTTGCTGCCGCAAAATGCAGGAGACATGCAGATGAGACCGACGGACGGCCGATTTTGCGGCATGGCATGCGGTTGACCAGCGTGCGCGCGGTAGAAATGTTCCATCCGCCCATATTAATGACACTTTCACCGAAAGCCCATCTCAAAATTACTTTCCGGCTGTCATCCCTTTTGCGGTGCCGGACAGCAAGACAACCATCTTGAGACGGGATTGGCGAGGTTTCGGGTATAATCTTCATGAAAACGGCAGCTTCTTGCGCCGTCCTGTTCACTTTGACGCATCTTTGCGAAACGGTTGGCGGGCCGGTCCAACCAAAATGCACAATTAATTCAGCAGGATACCTATTTTTGCACATGTGCCCGTTGGGTTTATCGGGCGAAGCATCATCCGTCGAAACGGTCCGGACCAGTTGTGGGGCAGAAGTTTTCCTTCGGTTTGAAAATTACGTCGTACGGGCTGGTATTAAAATGTCTACTGCCGTGCGTGCCGCCGTATTGGTCCTGCTGGCCGGTTGCCCATCCCGCACGGATATGATTCAGTGCCGCAGTGTAAGTTCGTGTCGTATGCCATTTCAACGCACGGAAGTCAACATTGTTTGCCCAGGGAATAATGGGCTGCTAGACTGACTGGAATGGTTCTTTCCTAGTTGCCCCGGGCTAGTAGCCCGGTGGACACCGCGGGGACTACAGAGAAGCGGCAAATCTCGAGGCCATTGGTTGACCATAATTCTGGCCGCAGGCAGAATTCGAGCACCCGGGTGAAAAGGGAGATGCGCCAGACGGGAAAATTCATATGGGCGGAAGCATCTCATAAATCCTGGCCGAGATTAACTGCGTACGAGTGCATGTCGGGTACTCATTTGTATTCGGAAAAGTAAGCACCACTGAATACATTGAAAATCGTTTACCAACTACTTGACCGTTTAGAACGGTGAAATAGTTTTTCCTTTGGTAGTGTAAGTGGACATTTGTAAGAAGAAAATAAAAGAAATTTAAACATACTGTTAGAATAATGTTTTTATATAAAAGATATTTCCTTCAATTTTAAGTTCGATTTTATAGCATTTAATATTCATTGAAATTAACTTTAAAATTAACAAGGAAAGAAGTGAAAACCTACCAAAATAGAAGAAAATGCAGAAACAAAAAATCTAAACAAATGCATGCTGCCCAGTATGATGACAAACATTAAATATATCAAAAACTAATAAAGAAACAAAAAACAACATAAACAGCTATAGTAATAAACTAAATACAAAACAAAATAATAAAAGAAAGAAGAGAATGAAACAAACAACCGAACAAAAGGGGTTGGGAAAACTTCACTCTAATAAACGATCGCTACGAAGAGTTGACAACAAACGATATAATTTTTCCCGTGTAAAGTAACACGGTAGTAAAATGCCCATTAAATCTATTTTGTGCCGTGATAACGTTGTAACGAAGCAAAAAAAAAAAAACAAGGAGTTGCGCGTATTTAATACGGCATCGTAAACTACTCGAAAGGGGCGCCCGCTCAAATTAATGCGGGCTACAAAAGTGCATGTTATACATCATGGTAATAAAGCAGCTTTTTTAGTGTTGAACATCACAGCGTACAACACAGCGCTTTGGTCAGTCAGTTTGGCTTCGCTTGTGCTGGCTATTCATCCTAATGATTGCTTACCGACACATTCATCTCGCTCATCACTTTATGAGCGTTTGGGTGGACATTGGATGGTATGAGCAACAACAAAAAAAAACGACAATATAAAACGAAAAAAGACAGAAAGAGAGAGAGAGAGAGAGAGAGCGAGAGAGGGCGTAAAAGGAAAAACTATGAAAAACTAGTAGCAGCAACTGGGAAAGTTCCATCACCGTCGGTTGGTAGAGGGTGTTGGGTGTGGCCGGGCGGAAGGGTGTTGTCATTGGGAAAGTTTTGATTTATTATTATGCTAATTGAGTGCTCGCGCGTTGGCGCCTTTTTTTCATCACTAAAAAGCTTCCATTTCCTGCCACCGTCTCCCCCTCCCATTTTCAAACCCCATGAAGTTTCCGTTTTGGACACAATTTTCACACCTCGCCAATGGCACTCGGCAATCGACAATGATTTTTCCCTTTCGGAGACGACAAAGAGACGGTGATGCAGCTAAAAGTGAAACTCATGTCCGTGTGGCAGGCGAACGAACGGTCCCGGTGCAGGCAGGATGATGTTTGCAAAGCAAAGGTGAAGGAAACAGTACGCAGTACTTGAGAGAAAATGCGTGAAAATGCATGGAGGCGGATCGTTTCTTTCCGCCTGCCCGTGCTACTCGCACCGGAGGAGTGGTAGAGATTTATGTTAATTAAGTAGTTCGTAATTAATCACACCTCGCCCTTGCATTGCAGGGCATTGAGAGAGTTCCCGGGTGGGGTTGATGTATTAATTTTTTTTGTTCTTATTTTGAAACCATCGGAACAGTTGCTTTATTCGTAGAAGCGTCTTGGTCGGGTGGGTCACGAGAGGGGGGGTCATTGTTTTTCAAAATCAAGGCTCCAAGGTGATTTGACGAATTTTAATATACTCGTCGTACCAGAAGAAGTTTTCAGTTTTGAGATAAAAAGAGAATAATGATTAAGAAAGGAAGGGGAAATTTCGTGCAGAAAAATAATATTTTATTTTCCAGATAAACGAACATTTTCAAACTCATGATTAATACAGTTTGTAACATAGCTATAGGACCAGACGTGCTTTATGTTTTATGTTAGCATAATTGGCGTTTCTTAAGAAAAAATAACTTTTTCCATAAAATTATAGAAAGTGCCTTAAAAAGCATGAAAAACTGGCAATTTTAAAGTTGCGTTATGGACTGTATTGAAGATGTATTTCAAATTCGATTACAAAGTTCGACATTTCCGTAATATCTTAGAACTTTTAAAGCAGTTTGCTTCTCAATTTACGATTATATATTAATTATAAACGTAAAGCATTTGTACTTATATTAGGCAAATATTCAATTATGGACAAAAATTACATAAATTTCTATTGCTCCATGAAGAGTAAAACTAATATGTTTGTTTACTGTTTGTTTTACATACTAAAGCAGCATTCTACGTAAAATATGCTTCAGTCTTTTAACGTTGTAAGCCTCACAATACAACATCAGATAGATAGAGTGCTTTGTGCCTTTATCAAAACCAAGTTGCATACATCAAACAATACTCTCGGTTAAAGGCTTATACATTCAAACTGTTGCAAACGAAGGAAGAAAAGCTGCTTGTCGCCTTCTATACAAAAAAAAAACCCCATCGGACATATCATTTTTCACGACACATTACCAAAGCTCGCAAAAAGCTCATGTCCAACTGTCCAAGTGGTTTTCAACATACAAAAAAAAAGGAAGGCATGCATGTGATACATATCTATAAACACTCAACTGGACGAACTGGACAGCTTACACAATGCTGCTATAATGCTTGCGTGTTATTGTCGCCGCTGTCGTCTGCGTATCGGGCAGAGCACGAGGATTTTGCCTTCGCTGCAAGGGAAAAGACAAACGATGTCCGGGCAGCTTAAGAAAGAAAATAGCATGTACCGACGAAAGTACACACGAATTGAAGGGTTTCCGGGACGTGGTTTCGGGACGGTTTCCTGACCGAATGGTGGTCGTTTTGGTAGGTTGTGGGTTGGGCAGGAGACAAAATATGAAATATAGATTTTACTAAACACGTACTCATATGCTCGTTTTTGTACAATATCATCGCTTTGGAGTGGATGGAGCGCACAGTAAGCGAGCTGCTGTACGAACGTCGCATTTACCACCATGGATGCCCAAGAACAGCGTTGAAGGACAAACATACAGCTGCATTCGGGAGTCCTTCAAAAAAAACTATTACATCAGAGGTAGGAAATTGTCTATTAATTTCATGCCATCGTTGTAAATTAAAGATCCTTGAATGTGTTTCCACTGCGAATTCAGTGGATAATAAATTCTTTAGGCTTGGGTTTTAATGATCTCAGTTTCGCCAAAGCCTTCACAGCCACAAATTTCACGTTAAAAATAATAAATTTAATATTTTTCATTTAAAACAATCCTTTTGAAACTCTTTCTGCTCCTAATAGTCGGTATATACAGAAAGATTGATGATCTTTCTTCTGTTTTTCACCATTCATCGTGTCTGATCATACGAGCTGTAAAGTCGAAGCAGCATAACAAGGACATCAAGAGAGAAAGATAATTTGCGCCACATTACACAGACGGTCACCATTACCATGACTAACGCGGACATGCAACCCCGGGTAACGGAGTTTAGTGCATTGGGATGAAGAGAGAAGCTGCATGAAACAGAACCCATGTTTAACAATCTCAGCCTAACTGGGGTGTCAGGCTCAGGATACGGGCAAATGGCACACACCCAGTGCTGTCCCAGTACGGTGTGGGATCGCTGTAACGCTGAAAAGCAAAAACCAATGCATTAATGCATCTCGTATGGGGGCCCGGGGGTAGATTGTGATGCAGCCAGTCGGAAAGAGACCAACAATTCAATTACTGGGTCTGGGCTTATCAATATTATCGATCGCCTATGGTCGTGTCACTGAAGAAGGCGGACACAATTTTTATTTAGCCGCTTTGACGTGATTATGATGTTTAGCTGGTATTATCGGGCCCGGACGATAGAGCACGTCTGAGCTAACAGCTATTGTAGGTGATCTCTCAATTGTATTATTATAACATTCAAAACATTATGTGGTTTTTATTAAAGTACAATTTTTAATAAAATAGTTCAACTATCAGAGAAATAAAAATAGCATTAATTAATAAATATTATCACAATGGTCCTTGGGATATTGCGGTCCTTAGGTGAGGTTAAACGTTATAAAGTGTGTGATTATTTTTTTTGATTTACGAACATAATATAACATGTAATAATCCAAATACATACCATAAATAATTGTGATAACAATTATCTTACATTTTTCGTATTATTTGTGTGACGAAAAGCATTATAAATCGAGTTATTAAGGCTTGTACCGGAAATCCCCGTGATATAAAAGGTTGCAGGGACGGCTAGCGTACTTTCCCCGGCACGCTGACCATCGCAATTTTGATGGACCGGAATTAAAATCCAATCAATAAGAGAAGCGGTTCCACAATTCCTAGAAGGCGCACTACGGGTGAATCAACAGTGCGTCGTTTCGGCACACCATAGCAGGGCGACCCGATGGGCGAAAAATTAATTCCAATGCAATGTTTTTTAATGGAGTGTAAAATCCGTGCACCCACGTTGATGCAGTGCACAGCTTAATTGAGTGATGTAAACGTGCATAAACGCGGCAGCATCAGTGGGGTCAAGCACGGGGACCAGGGCGTGCGTGGGCCATTATGATGATGATGATGTTTGGTCACGGGGGTGAGTGTTGATCCGTTGCTAAGGGTAATAAAAGGGACCGTTGTACCATACGAATGGGTCATACGAAAAAAAAAACAAAGGTGGATCATAACGAGATCAACAAATCAGAAATATGTTTGCACTCGCATGTGTGCAGTCAGCCGGAAGCATACGGTTAAGTGCATTATTAATAGCTAGAAGTAGGGATTTTCCAAACTTTTTTTTTTGTTTTGTACGTGTAGTAAATATGTAGTGAAGCGTAAATGAATTCATATTTTTATGTGCAACATCACCTTTATGGCTCTTAAACTTAATGCATTTAAAGATTGACTGTTTTTAACCAGTGATTGAATTGCAATAATTTTAGTGATCTTATGAGTATTATTTTAACTGTGATACGATAGACAGCTTAAAAATTCATAAGCATGAAATCCGATAGTTAAAATATGAAACATTTAAATAATTAGGCTTAGTATTTTTCTTGAAATTCAATACAATACAATACAAAACTTACTTTTCGTAAGTTCTTCGTAAATTCTAAATTCTTGATTTTTTTCCCCGTTCTACCACAAATTGAAGGTATCGTAGACCACCATTATCCTATTAAAAGTAAATATTCCAGTTCTCATTATTTTTTTTGTGATTATACGAACTTTCAAGTTCGAAAGTACCAACAATTAGTTTAAAAAAAGTATCAATCTCTTTTCCTCCCTTTTCCGTGACAGTGTCTCTCTTTGCGAAACACTGCCGTGACCAGGATTCGAACCTGGGTTACTACGGCCACAACGTAGGGTCCTAACCACTAGACGATCACGGCTGTTGGGGTTGTTGAATTCTCCAGTTATTCATTTCCAACAAAAGACTCTCGTCAAAATTGCAATCAAATGCATCGATCGAAACCCCGACGGTGAAGGCAAGAAATGAAAGTAGATCACGCTTAATAAGCGCCGGAAAGGTGCATAAAGAAACAGTTAAAAAATAGCCGAAAAAAAAAGGGGGGGGGGGGGGGGGGGGGGGGGCGCTACCAATTTGAGCAATCGAAGCATCAAACGTAACATCAATCCATTCACAATTTCCTCGTGGGTTTGTAAAAAAAAAATCCCCCGTCAGCTTCCAATGGGTTAACCGCACTGTAATTGACTTCGATCGGGCGGTTATGGCTTTAAAGAGAGCTTCAGTAAATTGAAACTGAAAACAGCTGACTCGAAAGGTTGATACGTTTGCAAAAAAAAAAAAAAGCCAAGGGCAGAAACCATACCACATTGGCACGCCAATTCACGCCAACTCATCATTATGCGCTCGCGTACGGTTTGTGCACCTGATTCAGCCACCGTTTCGCGCGTCTTGCATCCCGCGGAACACAAATCCAACGCCGGTACAGAATGAAGCACAAAAACCATCATATGCTTGTACGCGAGTCACACGAACTAAATCGGACAGCTGTCAGGTGAGATTGAGATGGCTTTTAACAGCCATTCCACCGTGCGCGCGTCGCCCCGCACGGGAGCAGAAATTGCGGAAGTTCCATATTTTATTTTTAAAATCCTCCACCTTCGCGTGTACTGCGGTGGGTCCCGTACGGCGAGAGCTCTGGCCTGACAATGACAGCAGCCACCTTTGCAACCCTGTGGTTACCATCCGCTGCCCAACATTACCCAGCACCTTTATCCTTTCGCGAGCGACAGAACCGTTAGGCAGAAACTTGGAACGTAACTTTTAATATCACCGATCGACGTGGTTTACATGGCAGATTTCGAATGGCAGCGGGGTGGTGCCCGGGAACCGGAGATGGTTTGTAAGTTTTTGCCTTCTGCAGATCCTTCGCTGTACGGGACCAATTTCCAACAATCATCTCTAGCAAATGCACGCCACTTCTTTCGCGCGCAGCGTACGAAAAAGGCGCACATGAAGCCGGAGAGTTTTAAAGGATACGAACAACGAACAAAAAAAGGGACATAAAAACTGCAAGCGGGTGGATATAATGGGTTCCCGCGTCTTCATCTTCCTAGCTGACAAAGAAACAGACGTTCCACCCACCCGCAGCAGGTGAGCTATAAAAGGTGAAACTTGAGAAACATATAAAAAAAAGATTGGAAAGCATAGGAAAACAATGTTAGAAAATTGTAAAGGAAAAAGGAAAAAAAAAACAAAGGAAATAAGGATAGTGGAAAAAGTGCACTAAATAATATTATGAGATGCATCCGTTTTTTTCCCCCAAGCTTTCTACTCCTCGGCAGTAGTTTTATAACAACCGAAACTACCATCGCAACCAGCTGAATATGAATACGACGTGTGTGTGTTAGAGTGTGTTATAATAAATATAATATAATGCTTCCAGGTTTATGCTGATAAAAAAGCTCATTATTTAAAGTTAAAATTCCATTAAAACAATAAAAAAGCATACAGCAAACATCTGCTTTATTGGAATTAATTAAACAACATTTCTTCAATTTATGCCCATAAGCATGATTTTCTCAGAAATGATATAATTATCAGGCTGTTTGTGAAAGCAGCGCCGTCGAAATCATACACAGTACAATTAACGGAAATTGGTTATTCACCAAGAGCCATAAAGAGCGTGTAAATATAAAAGTTCACGAACTCCATTTACATTCCACTCTGTACAAATATGCATAATCAACTTTAACAGTCAGTGTAAAATGCATTGCATTTTGTTTGATCTTTATGATTCAATGCAATTTATATAATATTTACTGAGAATTTATTATATTTTTGTTAGTTTTATTTTATTTGCATACTTTTGTTTGTAAATAAAATAACACGAATGAACGGCGTTAGTAAACAATATTACTCACGAAATAACGTAAACTCTTCAGTTGAATATTGTACAAAACATGAAATATTTCGACTACGATACTTCATTGTCTTGCATTAAGCTGTTTTAAAAATGGTCATGAGTTTTAAAATTGAAATCCATCCATCTTTGTAGAATGTAAATTAGTGTCGAGCTATAAAATAGTTGTTCTGACTTCATAAAATAATGAAAATTGCTTCTCTTTTGAGAAAGGATTGATTGTTCCAGTAAAGAAATATAAAACTGAAGCAAACCAAACACATTTCCACAAGCATTTGCTCATAAAATCCCACTTAAACTTCATCCCTTTTGCACGGTCAAACTCATTTCGATAAATTTTTCATTAACTATTCCCATTCCTCCGCTAACACATGGCGGCAGCAAGGAGCACTGGATGAGTTTTTATTTCATGTTCCGGTAAAATTATTGCGCCTGCCACGAGCCCCACACGCTGAAGGTGAAACCTCCGGTGGGGGGATTTTTTTTTTGTGCTGACATTGTGACGAACGAGCACACGAGATGAGTGCGCCGACAGCACCGGGACGGCCGCACGGCCACCAGTGTCGGACAGGTAAAATGTAATGTAAAAGGTAAAACTTTTCCTTCAGCCGCAGCTCTTCGTCGTCAGAACTTTCACCGGTGGTTCGGTGGGAGTTAGAAAGAAATGATGCTATTATAAGCATGCAGCCTAGCAAGTGCAAGGACGGGCCGCAGTTCCGTGTGGCGTGGGAAAAATAAAGATTGCCCACAAGGCAAACATGGTACGCGACGGTTTCAAGATGCTGCTGTAAGAGCTTCTTATGAGATTGTGTACAGTTTTTGTTCTTGTTTCTATTGTTCCACTAAGACTACACGCGCACGGAGGCTCCGCCTCGACACAGAGGGACTCGTTTGCGTGATGCGCTTTTTTTTTTGGTCGCCATTTACCGAAAAGCACCGTTGAAAAGAATCAACAGTAAGGAAAGAAACAAGAACCACCGCACCCGTACGTTACCTTCACTTGATCCTGCGTTCCTTAAGAAACGGTCGCGGCATACGCTCCACATGTCTACGATTAAGCGATGGGCGAATGTGACGAAACCCGGGCACGTGTGTGCTTCTGGTTAAGTAACAAAATTGCGGCACAATAAATTATGTTTGCCCTCCTGGAGGGCACTGGTAAAATGTGCGTAATGCATCGCACGAGCTGCTCCTCATAACCATGATGGAATGGTGGCCAAAAAAATTATACCCGCACGAGATGGCATATCAGGGGTCCGACAGCGCACTGTGCCGTAAGGATTTGTTCTTACCTATCAAAAGCTCGACTACCGTGACATAAGATCGGGCGCTTTGATGTGCTGCAAATTTGAGACGGTATTTAAATTTCATACCTTCATCAGCAGCTTACACATTTTCCGTGTAAGCAGCACATATGGGTCCACACGGGATGTGGTTGAAGCTTACGTTTTGTTTTTTTTTTGCTTCTGCGAAATTTTTGTGCATACTGCCCGGGAAAACAGTGGCACAAAAAAGGAAGCGTTAACGCTACGAGACAAGGGAAAGCATCACAAATCTTGCAAACGAAGGCACCGTAAACGAGCGCAAAACCGAATGAAAGACAGATGGAGATGCCTTCGGAACAGCGGAAGGAGAGGGTCCTTTCTTAAGGTGAAAACAACACATCTCATACGCTCGTGCTGCGGGGAAAATTTCCAAAGAAGATCATATTACAAGCGGATCTACATCTAATGTTTCTTACGTTTTGGGTAAAGACACCGGGCAAAATGAGTGAACTGGAAAGAAAGTGGGGAGAAAAAGTTCGCACAACATACGGGATGGGCAAATGTACGGGCTTAGTGCTGTTGTTAAGATGGATTTGCTGATAGAAGAAAGAGGAATAAGCTTAGCCGATGAGGTAGTTGTAATTACAATCTGTTTGTTGAGCTATATTTGAAGCTCTGGGAGTTCTTGGGGCTATATCTGAAGGGATCTCAGGAAGCTTCATAAAATTGCTATGAGCACCTGCGCATAGAGTTCTTCGTCGAATACGTTGGAATATTTGAACATGTTGGTCTAGTCTTATACATAGTCCGTGCTATATATGATGACTAATAACACTTATTGATACTGTATAAATAGAATAAATCCTCAGATATATTCGTTTATTTTCTGTGTACTAGAAGTCACAATATCTTAAGAACATTCCAGTAATATTCCAATAATACAGAGTGCTCGAATTGAAATTGAAACCATTTCTGGATTTTTTGCGCATTTAAATAGAGAGACGTGGAGATTCTATTAGTTAGGGAAATTCTTCTCTCACCGTCAGGATAAGGTATTACAGTCAAGACTCTCTAACCTGCAAGCTGAAGGGACCGCCATTTTAGAGAGACTTGCAGCTTTGGGACAGAAAAAGACTTGGATAGTATACCATTTATGTTATTGTAAAACTTCAACCATACTCTGTAAACGCAGTCATCACGAGCTGTCATTGACAAACCTCTACGGCTACTTTAGACAGACTTTGGTGTACAAACAACATGTGCAGCTTAGAGAATGCCTCGTTAGGGAGACTTTGCAGCTTTGAGAGATATAAAATGTATTGAAAATGAAGGTCACTGTCAAATATGTTCATCTTAGGGAGCCTTGCGATTTTTAAGAGATACTACCTTTGAGAGACTGGACTGTATATGAAATATGAATTCTAATAAAACAAATTACAACTTACACATCCACTAAGTTGGCAAACTTTGCAAATGTGTAAGTTGAGTAGGTTTTTCACTTCACTTTGCAATAGCTCGAGAGATATAGAAATGTTACGAATGTACCTCTACTTACGCATGTACATCATGACATGCAATTCACTAAGATAATCCACCAAAATATTATGAACTTTATCAGTAGTGTTTGAACTAATTAAACAACCAGACGTGATGTAACGTGAAAGCTCTTCTAAATCAGGTGGAAAAGCAGCTAAGACTAAAATGAATCAGAATACATAAGTAATTCCTCAAGAAGGTAGCCCATTTCAACCCATCGCCTAATATCGACCCGTGGGGCATTCGCTCACCGCACCTGTCTACTGCATTTGTCTTTCTACTCTGATTAATTGTAAGATAACCGGAGCCCTTCCTTTTAGCCGAAACAACATTTTCACAACATTTTTTCAAAACACATTTTCCCTTAACCAACGCTTAATGATTGGCTGTCAGTAAGTTTGAGGTTGTTTTTTTTTCGGTTCTTTCCGCTGCTGTTTGTCGCTTTCCCGGCTCGTGTTCTGTATAGCTCGCAGCGTTTCTCGTAAACTTAGGATGCGAACCGCGTCGCCGGCAGGCAAATAAAGGGATAATGGATTTCGGTTCCAACCAACCATCCATCTTACTAGGTGGATGTTTACTGACAGAGAACATGGTTTACGATTTGCTTTAAGGGTGCGGTAACATAAAAAAATTATGTCCACTTTAAACAACTTCTACCGTGCGTACCAACCCCGCCGGATTTTAGCAGAAACAACGTTCGGAAAATAAACGTGTATAAGGATAAGTTTGGCCTCCAAAACGCACAAACACGGTCGATTTCGTACGGCAGAAGGGTGAACGAACATGAAAGCCACTGCAAAGTTTCGGTTCACTCAAAGCTTTAATCCACCAAAAACAAAGATCAATCGTGAAACGAACCTTCCCACTATACGGCTTCAAGCGAGTTTGTAAAGAAGTTAGTACTGATGGACATGATAGTCGACGGTCTCCGATGCTTCGATGGTTCCGGAACCAACAGAAGCAGTGGCAGCAAAGTAGAAGAAAGTTTTCCATTTCATTTGCCACCGACAGTTCGCGCGCACACTTTTGGGGAACATTTTTAAACTCAATTCCATAGTAGAAGCTTAAGCGTGTAAAATAATTCAGCGAGAAAGAGGAAACATCGCTAGGAAGCGCCACTACGGCACAAGGCAAAGGGTTAAAGAAGCTCAAGTCAAGCCATATAAGAAAAATGAGGCAAACAACTAAAAAAAAAGCACACCAGAACAGTGGAAACTCTTACGGTGCGTTCGGTTGGAACAAACAAAGGAAATAACTTACACTAAATCAAGTGAACAACTTTTCGCCTTGCCTCCACCGGCTCTGATCTGATGCTCCTGGGAGCAACGGGTGAAGGATACTAACGGGCGGGGTTGAGAAACAATGATGGGATTTCCTGGCCACACCGGACTCGTCGGTACTCTAGCCTGGCCAATGGGCTTATCCTCTCTTCGTCGCTCATCGTACAATCCAATCCAATCCGTACACATTTTTTTCGTTCCACCCAACCCCAACCGTGTGGCTACCCGGCTTCCAACCATCCCCGTGGAATAGTTGGAAAAACTATTGGTGTTCCGTTCCGCCATCACCACTCCATTATTCGACCGAATGAAGCATGAAAGAAGATCTTCCTGTTGATTAAACTTTTGCTTGCGATTTTTCACATCACCCACTCTCGTACTCAACTGTGGAACACTTGACGTTGTGGCGAGTGTGTGTGTGTGTGTGTGTGTACTCGGACTCGACTTTTCGATTTCGAAAACCTTCATTTCCCATCTCCGAGCTTCAGCTTCCAAAACCCCATTTCCATTCCTAGCGAAGGTATCTCTTGATTACTCAGAGTTCTTTGCACTTTTTCCAACCAAAATCCATTCTCGGACCTTTGCGCTTTTTTTTCACTCCTTCTCTCGTTTGCAGTACACTAAAAATATTCAACCAACCCGTTCACGTAAGCAAAGGGATGTATCCACTGGCCCACTCCCTCCGTTGGGTTTGGTCGGGGAAATCGGTACAAATGAGAAAATCAACACACGCCCCGGAACTATTTTAGGAGGAATTTCAAGAATGCGCCGGTAGGCTGAATCGCGTAATCGCACGGCGACGCAACGGTTGGAAAAGGGATGTTTTGTTAAATTCCGTGGAAAACTCTTGCCCTCCACGCGTTTACATGAGCAACATTAGGTCGTAGGTCTACCAAACTAGGACGTCCAATTTGGTGTGCCTTGTTTTTTGCATGCATTTTCGCTGCCGGCTGAGCTGTTAATTCGGATTAGCGCGAGCACTTTTGCAGGCATCGCGATGTCGTCGGTCCTGGTGTTTTCTTCCCCTGCGTTTGAATGCATGCTATTCCAGCCGTTGGCTGTCAACGAAAGCTTTAGCATGTTGGTTTTTCCATCCAATAGAGAACACGGCAGGGATTTATTTAAAATTAAAATTCTCAGAACAAACAGATTTATTATTTACCTCAGGAAAAGTGGGAGGGACTCGTAAAACTGTGACTGTTGCAGATAATGACATTACTATGTATTTATGAAGCCACAATATTTATAAAAGGATTTACAAATAGATCCGAAAGTTATTCAAAAGCTTTTAATATCTTCAAACGTCAATTCTAGCGCAATCGATGTCTACTAGACTAAAGTGGTAAATATAAAACTTAAACCATTCCAACGTAATCTATCTCCCTATTTGAGATAAATAAATCCCGAGGAATAATTAAAATGAACCTATACATTTGCGGTCTACAATACTGTTTCTATTTTGAAACAGACGAGAAAACAGAATTGACCTCACATCAATACTCATAATAAGCTAAACAGTTTGAGTTTCTGATTTTCTCCGTCAAGATCTGAACCCAGACCGGGCCGTGTAGTTGATTCCTCCTTTATCAAGGATACAATTTTACCGGTCGTACAATTTCGCCTTTAGTATCGGTATAAAAGCCAGCCATGACTAGTCTAGTTTAACCTAATTACTGTAATTATGATTATTCAAAAAATGTTAATGTTTCAGTTTAATAAATATCTTTATCTTTATCAAAATGCGTTCACCACTACACTGATTTACATCTCCACATTTGGTTTTTTGCTATTCTGTCTTGGTTTATTACTGGCCGTGAATCTCTACAAATTCACCAAGATTCTAAATCGTTTCACTAAACGAAAGAATTCTCAAGAACGAAATACACTTCCCATCAGCAGATACAAGCGAAATGGGCTGATTGGACACATTACTTTAGTATCTACAATGAATAACTCCAAACAGAAACCACTCCGGTCGGTACACGACAATACGCTCTACTAAATTAAATCGCACAGTTACAATCAACAACGGGCGCCATTCCCGTGCCCACTGGTACAGCAGTGTCGAAGTGCCTTACACGGTTACACTAACCCACCAGGAACAGATATACCATCAGCGCGGGTCCTGTTTTTTTTGTCAGACACGGCCTGTGCATTGATATGTGCTCCGTGCTGTGCGAGGATAAATTCTTGCGAAATAAACGAAGAATGCCTGGAGAGCTGACGCGAAATGGAAAGCGTACAAAATACGACATATCGTTATCACAACGTAAGCTGCCCGATTTGCCATGGAAACCAGCTCCCAAGGAGGGGTGGGTGGAAACGATCCCAGCAAACGGGGAACAGTTTTACGCTCGCTGGTCGATTGATAATGGCACAATAATTCCACTGCCAACCCGGGATGGCATTCGTTGGGTCATTTCATTTCGGGATGTATGTTCAGAACTGTCTGTTCCATTGTACGTTCCATTGTAAGAACTTCATCGGGAAAAGAGGATGGGAACAACAACAATACCAAAAAGTAACAGTCCCAACAAAATGGGATTCTGACTTTTTTCTCGGCTTTTTTTTTATTTCGGTTTGGAAGTTTTCTCAAATTTAATCAGAACCATTTTTCTGATCCGAACCCGTAGAAAGGTGCATGGGTGGAACGGGTCAACACATTGCTCAGCATTAGGGTTCGTTGGGTTGAATGAATGTATAGAAATGCTTTGGTGGAGTTGGTTTTTTTTTATACACGATTCGAGGGAAAAGTTTCCCTTTTACAAGCATGCATGGATGTAAAACGAGTTTTGACATGGAATGATCCTATATTATTATCGTCCTTAATATGCCTTCCGAGGGAGAAGGGCGATTACTATGTAAAATTGGAGATGAAATGGAACATTGCCTTCAATCACAGAAAAACTTTCGCAAGGGTATAGAAGGAGTCAATTCAGTTTAAATGTAGACTTGTAACTAATATGTTAAGTTGGTGCTTAATTTAAAAGTTTACAACTCAATTATAGCCTAAAAATTCAATAAAATCAGAAGCACATGTTCATCATCTTCATTCATCCACCCAACAAACATAAGCACAGTACACTGCGCAACGGTGACTCGTTATTGACCTTTCCTGGTTTCAAACTCCATTATCCAAAATTGGTCGATTGCCGTACGCAAACTGTCACGACAAACTTCCACCGGATCGTTTGATGAAGGTTACCGGAATCCCGGGTGTGGGTTGTCATCTTATCAATGCTTGAATAATGATACTAATTGCAGTACTGGTTTCCGTTGGATTTTGTCTTACTTCCCCCCGGAATGTTCGCTTTTTTTCCCCGAAACCCTGGCTCATGATGAAATCCGTATTGTTCTTTTCTGCAAGAATTTTCATGAAAATCCGCTCCGAACGGTCTTTTCGTGTGGGGAAAACAAAAACGGGAGCAAACTCCCGACCAGCCGAAGGTTGATCATTTGCAGCTTAAGCATTTTCAAACCCGGATTACCAGCACCTCACGCTCTAGCTCTGGATTCGGATGTTGTGGTTCCGGGATGCTCTTGCCCGGTATTGGAAGGAACATTGCACAAACTGTGGATCTCGAGCATGCAAAACTATTGAGTGGCAACAACAGTCATTTGTCCGAATTGCTTCCTTTTTTTTTTGGACAAGCTTTGTATGGCCAATGCTGCAGGATAACTCCCTACAGTTTGGAAGAATTCGCCGGAGGTAGAGGGCAGGAGGAACGAAGGCGAAGGGGTACAAACATTCGAAAACCCCCGGAAATTATCCGGCTGTTGGTTTTGAAAACAATCCTCCACTGTTTAGTTGAAACAAATTTCCTAAATGGAATTTGTGCCCCTCGCATTCCCTGGTCCGGGGGCATTTTGTGGCAAGAATGTAGGAAAGAATTGGGAATACCGGATGCATAGGCAAATGCATTCCCACAATCAGCGTTCATAAGTTCAGGCCACACTTTGCACCGTTCCGGGGGCGATGTTTAGCGTAGAGACAGTGAGGGGGGGGTATGCAAGCGGTTTGGGTTTATTTCCAGCTCGCTACCTACGGATGGTGCAAAAATTATGCCAATCTGCTACCAGCGTTGAGCTTCAAATTTGAGCAATTCGTACACCAAATCGAGTGTTGTTGTGCTGTGTGCGCTTCAAAATCCCGAATTGTTTTGCTCAAGTCGTGTCCGTGTATAGCTTAGAAATTCACGACCGCAAGGAAGAAGCTGGATCTGCCGAATGGTGAAGTGGCCGGTACGGACTGATCATCAAAACATCAAGCGCCACACTCGACTACTGTTGAACGTTAGAGTTTGCACCATTTTGCAAAACATTCACCACATTCGGATGGAAAATACACCAGCGAAAATGCCTTAATCCGATTCCGACATCGGTGAGCTGTTTGGAAAATTCTAAGCCCGAGTCAAGCCTTTGCCCGTCTGGTCGGAGACGGGCTGGTACCGCACCGAATCGTAGCCCCGTACGCCGGAACCAATGATGGATCGTCTGACGAGCGGAAAGTTGAAACAGGTTCTTTATTTTGAATTTATTGATTCCAGTAATGGCAACCGAAGTGGCGTTATCTTGCAAACCGAACCTTCCGTGCACTTTCCCATGACCATGGCGCTTCAGCTATCGGCCGATCGTCTGAATGGATGATGCTCCTGAAAGGCAACATCATTTTTGTGTGCGCGGTAGCAAATTTATGACTTTTCCACATCGCTTTCCCCTTTGCGCTCAGTCCCGCTGTCCCTTTACGGGAAGAAAAGGAATGAAGAAAAGCTCCTTTGGGAAGCAGTGTTCCTCCCCCCCCCCACCGGTTGCGGGATAGTTAAACGTCCGTGAAACAGCTTGCCATTATGGTTTGACCTGCTGCTCCCGTTCACCCGGTTTGATAGTTGATCTTGGTTAGGCCGGCGCGGGTTCCCTGAAGCGTGAAGAAGATTCATGTACCAATACATTAGCTACCTGTATGCTTTGCCTACGAGGCGAAGGATATTAAATCCTCTGGGCTATTGGAAAATAGTTGCATCGTTTCGGTGCACCGGGACGCGTTATGCTGGGGCGGAAAATTTATGAGCTGGCGGGCTCTAATTAACCGGTGCGAATAAAGCACGCTAGAAATTAAAAGGAATCCATCTTGCGGGTGCATGATGCGAAGCGCCACACGGTTTTAGTAGGCTCTTTCTGAAGACGGTTGTTTCATTTTTGGGGCAATCTTGATTTAGTGTCTTTCATTTGATAATAATTTATACTCTTACCGGAAGAAACTTCTGCGCCTAAAATTTCGGAAGAAGATATTGATGTACAAAACATTCCTAGCCTCAGTATTCACCTGCGAGACTGATACAGGAGCTCTGATCTGAAAGGAAATTATTCGAAACTATTCATGGCATCTTCAGAGGACTACAGAGAGGCCGCTACAGGGACAAACCCCAACAAGCCAGAAGTCATAACCATACCAATAACCGAGAATCAATAACAAACTCTTTCCTAGTAACAACTGGCAAAAGGGCTTAATTGAATGAAGTTCGTTCGGGGCTACGGCTAGATGGCCAATTAAATATTAGTTTGATAATCTATCATGATTTGCGAACCGTTCGTATCGTACGTATCACAGATTGTTCATATTGCATATTGCCAGCTTACATGCGAAACACAAACACACACCGGGCCAATTCAACAGATTGCAGCTACGGATACAAGATACCCGTTACAACCTTTGGGTCAAACTCGGTTTCGGGCGGTTAAAAACTTTCGAGCAAACAGTGCACATTCCGTACCACTTTGCCATCTGCAATACGTTACGGACACAGTTTTTGCAAACGTACCGGAGTGTATCGGTTACCGGATGGGTGGGAAGTCTCATTCAAAAACAGCTAGCCCGGCACGTTGTTTACCCGAGTTTTACCTGAGTTGGTCCAGAAAGAGTTTTTAAGCCTTTGAGACATCATCATCATCAGCAGCAGCAACTCAGGGATGTGAACTCGAACTCGGACGATGGAGACTCCATAATAGAGACATGTTTTGGTAAACAACCGACAAACCTTAGCCTTGTTATCAAATCGAGCAAATGAAATGCTCGTGCCATGTAACGGGAAGCTGCTGCAGATCGGTGCATAAAATCGATAAAAATTGTCCCAACTTCCCGTCGAAGACATCAATGCGCTCAAGGATGCCATTAGCAATAACGGACCGTTCATTTGCCGCATGATAAACACAAATACGTTGACTGGAAGCGTTACGCAAACACAATGACAGAGGAGCACCAAATGGTTGGTCTAAGCACTCATATAAAAACAGTTTCCGACTAGGAAGTGAAAATATGGTTATTTAATCCGGTGCCGAGATTTTGCATGTGTGGCATCTGCAGCGTTTACTCCATTCCCAGCACCGGGAATGTAGCGTCTGGTAAGCGTCTGGAACTCGGATTAGAACCCCGGTCCAGCTAGCGTCCTGCGAGAGAGGGTGATGGGTCGGTAGTCGGAAGCCGGAAGTAAATTACTGGCATTGTTAGGTGCTAGCAATGGCCGGAAAACGGAACTGCATTGCTCAGTGGTCAGCATCCTGGGGTTTTGTGTATGCTTAGCCACCGAATGTCTAACACAGCTTCCATCTCTCCACGTACGAGTTCGCTTGGTACATGTCGTACATGTCCACCCGAGGTACCGAGAAACTGGGCGAGATTGCGAACAGGTCAGTTGTGCGACGGAGAAATGAGAAAACCGTTGAAATCGTTGTTTGAATTTCGGCAACGCAGATGCCCCAAAGGTAACTAACATACCAACGCACCAGCTTTGCCGAATGTAAACATTTTCCTGGAAGTGGAGGGTATATACCGGCGGAAGGCAATTCTACAAACAACCTCGAACACAGGTCGAAAACGCAATCAACTTCACTCCGTAAACATGCCCTCGAGAAGCAAGGCATGTGTAACGGTGTAATACGACCGATGGGGCTTATTTATGGTTTTATAAAGTACACGATCGGGATGCTTCGAGGACGCTTTCCTAGGCTAAGTGCCTCAAGTGCGCAGTGATGCAGCGGTCATCATATCGAAAGACCCTATTTTTGGAACCGTAAATTAATTAAGCCTCCACTGACTAGGTACGTTAAAATTGCATTTTCAAAGATAATAGTTGAAAGGTTACAAGATTCCTCGAGACTCTGCTTTCGTTGCTTTAGTTCTCGACGAGTTTCACATAATTCTTCTCATCATTGAATTCACTTGAAGCATAATGGTAATGAAAGAGACAAAATTTTCGACAAAACCCTAAAAAGAGATGATGTTGTCAACATTTCCACCCAAAACAAAAGAAAATTTTCCCTCCACTATGCAAACTATGCTCTATACTTACTTGATGCGATTGTGCACGAGCAGCTCGGTGATGCTCTTGCCCAGCTGTGTGTAGGTCGTCTCGACAAAGACCAGCACCTTCGGATCGATGCGCAACCGTGCTTCGGACCGGTGGTCCGGCGTTAGCCCACCATCGATTGCGGTTTTCCCGTTCAGCATCCGGCAGTGGATCTGTGGCGCCGGTGGCCTTGCATCACGATGCATAAGACTGTTGGGTAGAGGAAGCGAAACGGAAAGAAATGTATTAAAATCGACTCACCACCGGCAGCAATAGCATTGCCGCTTGATTGAAAGGTATGTACCGGGTACCGGGTGTGGACCCAAAAAAAAAAACTTAACAGACTCCGGCGAGTTCCTCCCCACACGGTGGTGACGGTTGCGCTTAAACCCCAGCATCCCATCCCATCTTCCCGGGCTGAGCGACATAAATGGTCCTTGTTACCGTGACAGCGAGGACAGTAGCGCTACGACAGGAACAAACAACGTTCGTAGTAATCGCTTTTGTGGTCAAGAGGATAGAGTTTGTCACAAACAAATCGTCGCTTGTTTGTCCTGTTCGCTCTGCATTAGACGAAAGGACTGCTCCATTTATTTCCCAGGACACTCTTAGTCGCACTTGTGCCGAAGTGGGCCCGATGCCCACTTGAAATGGTTGAATTTTTGGTCCCAATTTCCATTTCCATTTGCATACTGTTCACAACCACTTGCCCGTACCGGCGCTGGTTAGGTGCGGTGGTTCGTTCAGACGTGTTTTTTTGGGAACGGGGCACGGATTCCTCTGGATTCCACACTATAATTTTGTTACAGCACCAGTGTTTAGTAGGTTTAGCGGGTTTAGTGGTTCGATAATTAATTGGCACTGGTTTCAGTCAGAGGTTTTTCATCGATCCGATTGACACACATCGCTTGGTTTGCAGTGGTAGCATCGAAACCCCCGACACACCCCCATTGCGATATTTTTTTTTTACAATTCCACCTACTTTCAACCACAATTGAACCTTGTTCAAAGCGACGTCAACTAAACTGTAACTGTGGAAGCAATCGATGAATGGAACTGAAGTGATTTGCCTTCAATTAACGAGTTACGGGCTGATTACGATTAAACAGTAGCAGCAAAAAAAAGTACTTCCATTAGTGGTTGACAGCATTGCGAACGGACAGGAAGCGTTTTGTGGAACATAAATGAATGAATTAAATGATTGATCAGTAGACGTATCAAGATGAGAAGTTTTTATCCTAATTAAAGAAGGTCGTCTAGAGTGGAAAACTGTTTACAATCGGAGAACTTTACAGTAATTTTAATAATTATCTAATAATTTTCTACTAAAATTTGAACTAACATATCTTGACAAGCATCAATTTGAAGACCTTATTTTGAAGACCTTAATTAATTTATCAAAATCCTCCTTAAAATCATGATTAGAACCACTGCTGAGCTACTCCTATTTAATGAAGTTAGTCTAATAAAGGACTTTCCATGACACGACCAGTATCAGAACTTGGACGCAAAGCTGATTATTCTGGTATCTAAATAAAAGTCTGGGATATAAGCCAATAAACCAATAAAACCTCGGAATTGCCATGTCTAGACATCTACTTCTTGTTATTATTGCGACTTATTTTCTCGTTTTTCAAATTCTAAAATAAAGTTTTCTTTCAAAAGTTTTCAATTTCTCCCCTTATTCTTGATTTTATTGTAGCTTTGGAGGAATCGATCCAGATGCGACTCGCTTCAAGACGTACAATTCCAAGGCACATAATCATGGAACTACTGTGATGAAGTAAGAAAAGACATTAAATATGACAATACATATTTTCAACAGCGGCTGTCTTTAGTTTGTTTAGCGTCTTTAGGTTCAGACGCTGTCTCAGATTAGTGATTAATTTCAGAAACTAGCTCTGACGAAGGTGCTTAGTCACCTTTATTTATTTAAACAACTAGTTTAAGAAAAATCATTGAAAAAAAACTCACGAGATTTATCTTAAAATGAACTAATCATTACTATGGAATTGGAATAGATAAGAGGCATAATTGTCAGAAAAGTTACAGTATTCATAATTGAAATTACAACCAAACATACCAACCCAATCATAAAAACTAACTCCATATCATCTGCAAAAAAAGCCTTTCATATCGAAAAAAAACACCCATACAAATATGAAGCACCCTCGTGAACACGATATAATATTGTTAAATAAATAAGAATGGTCAATTACATTTTATCGATAGACACATCAGTATTATAAATCACGGCAGTATCCTTTTATGGGTTCCTTTTTTTCAGCATTTTTACCCGTAAAAATAGTATCCGCAATGATCGCAACAACAACAACCGCCCACCGAAAAGGGACGAAGCATTACCAACAACCGTAATAACAGTACTTATAACAGTGTACCATTTACGTTTGATGATTACGGGTCCGGTAATTTACAGCAAAACTTCCACGGTCCGTGGTCATTAAGTATCGATTAGTAGCATGACTAAAAACCAGGTTCTTGTGCTGGTGATGGCGGAGAGGCCTCCGCCAAAGAGCAAAGGAAGCGGAGTACGTTTTTTTTTTAACAAATCATGAAAACACACAGCAGCAGCATAGCAGGAAAACTCGCGCCATAATTATGCTGCGTAATATCTTGCCTGCGCGATCAAAGCAGCTTTTGCTTTGGGACAAAATTGTGCGGGAGCGATAGAAAAGCCCATCGTGGAAAATGCTTGGGGGAAATATAATCAAAAATCTGATAAGTCGTTGAGTGTTATGCCATCTTGCGGGATGGCAAGGGCGCTTGTGCGAGAAGTAAATGCCCCTCACTTTGGTCCAATTTGCAGGAATTGGCACGAGGCGCAAAAACTGGCCGGCCCAGAACCCTTTCTTCGACACAGTGGGAGAGAAAATTGCAGACAAATTCTTTGCGCTTCTTATGCCGTGTCTATCCACCCACGCCCCCCCACCCAGCAGGTTGCGCTGCTGAAATGATGCATGGATGCGAAGGCACTTGCTCATGCTGCGTGTAGCGTTGCACGAGACGACGAGAAGCCAATGCTCGTTTCGCAGGCAAATCTTGCGCGTTCTTCCGGGCCGCGGGTTTCGATGGTACCGAACGATGGCTGGGAAAATGCACCGACCGGCAAAGACCTCAGAAACCTCAAACGCTTCCTCTACTAAGTGGTTGCGGTGCACGACACGAAGCCGCAACTCGAGCCATCGCTGCGAAATTCTCCATTATAACGTAATTAATTTAAATTTATGCCTTATTCAGTGCAATAATAAGCAATTAGCGAAACCATCGACACTATCCTCACCCTGCTGCGGTGGCTGTGCCGTGGTACGCTCGCGATGCACTTCTGGAAAGATAATTGCACTTCTGCTTTATATCTTTTTTTTCCACCTTCTTATAGCACTGTTCAACCCAATTTTATTCGACCGTTTCGATAAATGGGGAAAGCGGAGCAGCAAAAAATAGCCCACAGGATCTATCTGCCAATGCGAGCGATACTATGCAAAGCCATTTTCGTCCTTACATTTATACTACCCTTCGTGCAAGCAGACATGCATCGATTTTATCTTGAAATGCAATTTTGCTCGTCCGTCCCGAAAGCTTCTAGCGCTTCTACGCTCTTCTGCCGAAGCGTATGAATTATGCACAACTTTCATCGGCTGCCCACTGTACGCAGAGGCAGAGTGATTGGACGGGATTGCCAGAAAAATCGAACGACACGATCAATCGAGAAGATGGAAAATCGGGAAATTTGTTCCCATCATCTCATTTTCATCATCTTAACTGGATGAAGCAAAACAAGAGATAAAAAAAGGAAGAGACACTTTAACGAGAAAATTGAATCCATCGACTGTGCGGAAAAAATGAGCAAATCCGATTTTTGTTTCATTACAATCGCTAGGAACACGTGTACAGGGGTAAATTTAATTTTCCATTCGCACTGGCGAAAAACAGTCTGCATTTAATGGGGGAAAAAAGTGGCAAAGTAAAATTCCGATGCAGCACCCCAAAATGGAAATTAAATGCACATTCCGAACCTAATAGCAACACAAATGAGCTGGCAGGATGGTACAAAAAGTACAGTGGTCAGTGGTAATTAAGAACACATAATGACCAGCAGAGATGTTGAGACCGTAATAAACAACAGGAAAAGAAGGTTTCTGCCACTGGTTTTTTTTTGCCATTCTATTCCACCGAAAGCATATGGTGCTCATTATAAATATCATTTGTTCAATGTAGAGAGTTTTTGTATGCCAAGCGCCAAGAAACAATAGAAGAACTAAATATGCTGCAAGGAAAAAGTTTTGGTAAAAAAAAGCGACGTATTGCACATTTATTATTTATTTTTCGTGTGTACTAGCAGCACACACTGGAAAACTTCCGCTTCCGGCATGAGTGGTGGTCGCGCGCAATGGTACATTGACCATAGAACCACACGCCACCACGCTGTTTCAATAGGAGTTGGCTTGAAATTCTTTACCGCCATGATCGCTGTACGTCCGTGCCATACACCCCGACACACCACTGCCCCTGATCATTACAATAAACTGAGATTTTTTTTTTCACGGCACGACGGGTATTGAAACTCATATCGAGCGACTCCAGTGGAGCACCCGCTGGTTGCGCTCGTTTGGTATGAGAAACATTTATTGCACACATATCCTGCATCACCATCATCATCGTCTCGGGGCTGAAAGCTCGATGAACTTGTGGCAGATCCTTCCGCCCCCTCCCCCCCCCCTTCGATCCCTTCCCCGTTGAGTAGGGAGGCAACATATCGCTCACCGTTGGTGTGATGCTAAGAACTTTTCGGTGCCGCCCTGTTGCTTTCGTTCCAACCATCTTTCACCCGAGCACGGTGGGAGTTATGAATATTTGCCAGCATTTTTATGTTATTCCACCACCTTATCTAGTGGCGCTTTGCTCAACGCTCAGCGCAAACTGAGCATTCGCCTTCCGGGATCTTCCCGTGGCGCACACTACCGTGCTACCCGGGTACGTATGGGTGCTCAGTACGTGAGGAACTTACGGTACGCTTTTCCAGAGCTGCAGGAAACTCTCACTCAGTGAGCTGATTGAATATTTGGTTCCACCCGAGAACATTGCTTTCGGCGAGAAAGACACACATGGTTGAAATAGTTTTTGGGTTTCCCCTTTTTGTTTGTAGGGTTTCGTCGAAGTGCTAAAGGAAAAGTGCTTTTCATTGAACAATCTCTTGCAAAACGACGTAGAGAAACGTCTGGTATCGATACGAAAAATGTCACATTGTGGGCGTAAAATCGTAAAGTGGTTTTAAGGATGTTTGCCTTCCTGGAAGCTTTATATGTAAATTAACTGGGGATGTCAGGGGACAAAGCAAAACTTTCAAAGTGCATGTCTTATAAAACAGACATATGATAATACAGGGGTTTCCAGTTCAAGATGGAGCCATTTATGACTAGTTATTGAAATAAACTCGAAATTTTTTAAGTAGATCTAGATTCTTTTCCACGAAAGCAGAAAATTATTCTGCTAAAATCCTTTCGATTAACACGCTGAAAGCGTTTCCAGCAAATGATATTGAGAAAGTTTACAAAGGAATCGATTACGGCTGGCAAATGTTCCAAGAAGTGGAAAGAATTCTATATCTACTGGGATACATTCTAGTTTCAACTTGTACGTAAATCGCTCAAACTCAGGCCATCAAAACTTCGAATTGTATTATTCTTAGAGTGATTGAATAACACTGTTTGCTACTTGGAGTTGTGTAGAGATCTGTTACAAATTAACAGAACTTAGGGAATTATCGAAGAAAATCAAGCATAAATAATAGAGATTCAACCCAATTTGCCATATTCATGTGTAATTAAGATAATGGCATAAAATCTGCTAATTGCAATTTGTTTTTCGGTTTAAAACAGAATTTAATCGTTATCTGAACGAAGGAAAATAATTTAGAAAATTCTTTATTATTTCCGAACCAATTTTCAGAATCCTTAGTAAATATTTGATTTGTGTACGTTGGATGAACAACTCCCCTTCAACTACTGGAAATGTCAAAATAGTGTCTAAAATCAAGAAATGCTTCAAAATACTAATTAAAGCGTTAGCGTCGACAAAACTTTCAATTCCATTACAGAAGGCAAACAGATTCCAGTCACGTTCCATCAGACCTCTAGTTCGAGGTGGGATTTATATTTAGTAAATTGTGCGACGGATTAGCCTAAAAGTGGAGCCGCGTTCCTGTTGTCTAGCGATAAAAATGTTTCGGGGGAAGTTTTTTTTTTAATTCAATCTGTACCGTAGGGTAAAACAAACAAGTAACCGGTAAATAAAATCAATGCTCGCATACCGATCGTAGTAGTGGGAAAAATGCTGAATATTTCCGGTTAAAATCCTGTCCGCGATTCGGAGTGCGATTCACCGACAGACATGGCACACGATCCGGATGGTGTATCTTCTTAAAGTGCTTTGAAAACTGTTGTGCGAAGCAGGTATTTAAACGCAAGCCCGATGCTGGAATGCATTTGCTTTTAGAAACGTTCTTTGCGGACCTTTTTTTCTCATCTGTTCCACTGCTGTCCGCTGCAATACCTTCGGAATTGAATCATGTGCAGGTATGATCCGTGGATTTTCCACAGAACGGTAAAAGAGTGAAAGAAGAAAGCACATCCAATTCATCCACAGCCAACATCAAACGAACGAGCGTACCAGACGCGGCAGCAGCTTGAAACGTCAAGATAGATGTTCGTATTGTGTGGCCAGAAACTCCGCCATCCCCCTTCGTTGTTTCGACCCAGAACAGGGACACCGTGGAGCGATGCCGAAAAAAGCTCATCACGAGATTCATGAGCGTTTGATGGCGGAATGATTCCCTTTCGCTCTCGCTCTGTTTTCGTACACGATGAAAAACGAATCTCTTTAGGACAGAAGTCGATTGCAATATTCGAAAGAGAAGTAAAAAAAACTGGAAAAGCTAGATGGGAAGATGATTTTCTCGAGATGGACGGTACACATAGCAATAGGATTTTTCGATGGGAATGGAAATGTGGTCTCTCGAGGTCTCGGGGTTTCTTTTAGATTTTTTTAGCAACACGCAAGAGCATGCAATGATTTCGTTGTTCGAGTCAAAAGTGCAATTTTGGTTCCTGTTCCTGTTGCGGTATAGGCCCGCGGTGTTTGGACCGGTAGCTCGTGCTACACCTCATACCTCATACCGTAGTTAGTGATTTTCAATTTGCACTCGAGTGCGGGTGAAACCGCCGCACGTTCCACCATTTCCCGGGCGATCCATTTCACCCAGGCCGGACCAGGCCGCAAGAGTTTTATGGTACGGATTTCGGTCCGTATAAGCGTGCGGAGAGAAGAATGTTCATTTTTTTCACGTTATGCTTTAACATCCACCCAGCACAGCCACCGACCCGGGGCCCAGAAGGCTCTGACTTTGGTTATGCGAAGTGAAGTGCCCGCTGCACTTTTGCACTTTTTGGACGAGAAGTCTCTCGTCCATATCAACAATCCCTCCGGGTTGGGAAGGGTAGAATGGAAGAGAAAAACCAAAGGAACTTGCCATTTTTGCAGGCAGTGTGTTGCATGCAGCTTTTCCGGAGTTATTTTTGTTGCTTTCATTTTTTTGTTTTGTGTTTTGCACTTGACCGGAAGCGATAAAGAAGGAGCACCGATGGAAAAGCGGCACACAGAATTCTTTTGCACAACCAGAAGATGTCAGACTGGGTGGAAGATTTTTTTCTTCCACGTTTTGCGTTTTCTACTGACCGGGCCATAATTTGCATGCAGCGCGAGAGATGCTGCTACACTTCGGGCAGACCACTGTGACTAGTTCCTATAGCATTATAAACCCGCAGGAATGTGCACCAGGGGCTAAACTCTAGCATCGGCGGGACGCAGGTACCGGCAAGCAATAACATCGAAACGAACTTATTTTCCAACAAATATGCTTGTTTTCTACAATGGCTGCCAGTTTTTTTTGTATTATTCATTCTGCCATTGCACAATGCAAAAGTTGCGCTGACTTTGAACGGCTCAACATCCTCCAAACGAGTGCGCAAATCAAGTTAGGTTATGGTTTTTTTTTCTTTGCATACTTCTCTCCATTATTGTGCTCACAAACATTGCAACGAGTGACGTTTGTTCCGTCAAGTGCGCTTGATTGGCGAATGAATTGTCGATCGTTAGCGATATCTTGAGATCTTTTTGTTTGCCCATCATCGGAACGGGCGATTTTTTCTCGGCAACCGTGATGATGGAAGATGATTATGATCGTGAAGTACACAATTACCTCACAATGCACCATTTTGTGAGTGAAAATTTTATTCCTTGGTGTAGTTACAAGCAAGGCGCCATCAATATAAATATTTGCACAAGTTGAAATAAATAAACACCAGTACTCAATTCAAAAAGGAAGAATTTTAACATAACATATCTTTTAAATAACATACATTTAGCAATAGTGTTAGGTTTACTCTGAAACTCCATAATCTCGTTACTAAAATACTGGATAATATTAATGTTAATTAGAGTTAGTAGAAATTAGAAATGGAAGCGACGTTGCCAGTTGAATTGCAAAACCCTGTAAAATCTAAGTACTCTATCTCCCGTTTATGTAGCATTTTTCTACAGAAATAACTTCTTTAACAAATATTGCAAATTAATCACGGTTCTTTACAATGCAATCGAAGATGTTCATATGATTGTCTACCGCGGAAATTGGTTTAATAGGTCGAAGATGGAATCTTAGTTAGATAAGTTAAGCTCGCAGTAAGAAGCTTGATTAGCTTTAGTAATGGAAATGTTACAGAAGTTCTACGCATTTCCTTGACAGGTCATGTAAATTTTATTCGCACAAGAACATGTTTAATTCAAATTCACTTTTCTTGTTATATACGTCTACATGTGCGAGAAAGCAATACTAAAATATGTGCTCTTCAACAAACATCTCGAAGCCTTTCAGTATTCACATTTCCGCTGAAATTGCTTCAAGCGAACCAGGGTAACAAAAAAAGCCATCATCATAAATGACAACGACCAACACCGACGCTACACCCCGGTGTATCGATTGTTGGTTCTTGATCGAACCGATCTGACAGCTCCATTCCGAGCTCGGTCGGGTCAGCAATGTGTGTTTGAAACATGGGGAATGTTCATGCATAATGCAAGCGGTCAATCAAAAATCTGGAATGCCAATTTTTGTGCCGCTAGTTGCTCGGCCCCTGTCTGCCTGTCTAGCCGACCAACGGCACCTATCGACACGTCACGCACGCACCGGAACTACGAATGGGCGGTGAGTTGCGCCCATAATTCAAACCTGTGCACATACAAACAGTCGGAATGCCTAGCTAATTATCCTTCATCATTGCGCGAAGTGTATGTGACAGGCGAAAGGGCTTCGGGAATGTGATAGAACTTCAGCTTCAGGGAAGCGTGATAAATAGTCAGCTTTATGCTGCTAGAATGTCCTGCCCCGTGGCGGTATGGCAAATGCTGGGGAATCTACTGGACAAGAACGATCGCTTTTCCGCGCCCACCGCCATCACACATTCATCCATCAATCAACCGGTAATGTCCGCCCCCATCCTACGGGCTACCGAAAGCTTGCTAAAGTGATTGAATAATGAATTTATGTCGTACGGACATTAACGTCCAGCGTGGGGTAGCCAAATCCACACTCACTCGCCACTGTCACCAGACGTGCCCGCACACCCGCAAAAAACCCTTCGGGACTTTTGATGACCACAGTGCCATACAGTCACCGCATCCACCTGGCGGATGGTGGCTTTTTGCTCACAGAAGAAACAAAAAAAAAAAAAAACCGGGGAGCACTGGCGGTAAACCGACGAGATTGTTCGGTTTCTGGTGCATTTAAGCGAAGCGGAAATTAGCTGGTGCCGCACTTCCAACGATGTGGTTTTAATAAATACATCAAGCGTAAATAGAAATTCGTCGCTTGTTGTCCACACCATCCCGTTTGCCGTTTTTCCATGTTACCCTTTTGCGCCTCCGCACCGTGTAGTACTCGGGGCACAAACGGCATAGCTATATGGCCACCGGTGGAAAAGTTTACTATTTGCATTTAAATATTTGATCGTTACATGGCTACCCTTTTGACTGGCCGGGCGGTTGTAGCATTAAGCTTCATGTTTGCTGTTTCATGAACACGAAATTAGTTTTACAAAACGAGCCTCGAGCAGTGAGGGGTCTACGCAACGCGACGGGTTTGGCAATATATTTAATTTAAATTCATTCCTATTTACGCTTTTTGGCAAAGTAATTTTTTTTTAATGTTTTGAAATTAGTTTTTTCGAAAAGAATAACGAATAGTTGGGGAAAAATTATCACAAAACAAATAAACGTTAAATGCGATTAGATACGGAGCTTAGAGTCCTCATTCAGCTGTTCACAGCTCGTGAGCGCTTGAAGCAATTAGGGCAATTGGATATTAGGGATTCAATTTTAAATTGTTAATTTGTTATGTGACTTGTTCGTAAAGGAATGTCTAGCTCTTTGACTATGGAAAACTTTGAATTATAACCAATGGAAAATGTTAAATGTAAAATGGAAAACTACGAAACTTGGTGCCATTTCAGAAAAAAAAACATAAAATTGAGACCTTGAAAACATCTTCCTTAGATCTCCATTAGAATCATGATGACAAATGACTTATCCCAAACAACATTCCCTTTCACACTGTTTTACACAAAACGACACACGCCTGATATGCATTTGAAGATTTGCCACTTTATTGCATTCGTAATACACACCACACCTGCAACGCTAAACAACATCACTAGGCCTCGCATCGGAAGTACTCCTGCCGGTGGTTGAGTGTTCAACCTGCAACTGCAACCGATGCAAGTCTTCCGCAAGCTGATGCACCGTGTTGACCAATCGCTGGTGCTCGTGCGACACATTCCGCAGCAGTTGCTGCTGCCGATGCATCTGTGCAGCTTGGCGATCGAACATAAAGTCGAGCACCGTGTACGTGCAGCAGATCTCGCTGATCCACCGATCGCGGCAGGTGGCATCCTTGCGTACGACCTGGATTTTGCGCGCCTCGATGTACTGCATGATCGTGTGCAGCCAACTGCAATTCCAAGGATTTTTGCGCAGCGATACCACCGTAACGGCGGGGAACGATTCCTCAAAGTACGGCACGAACGAGAGCTTGTTCTTGCTCAGCGACAGTGTCTGTAGCTTCGGGAAGTGTAAACCGGACCGGGAATCGAGCGTTTTGATGTGATTGTCATAGATCGAAAGAATTTTAAGCGTACCCGTCGCATTGGTCAACATCTCCATGTCGAAGTATTCGAGCGAGTTGTTGTAGAGGTAAAGCTTCTCCAATCCCACCAGATAGCGGATGTTGCGCGGAACATTAGTCAACGCATTGTGGACGATCGAGAGCACCTTGAGTTCGCGATTCTCTACCGGTTCCACGTCAAACTCCGTGAGCCCGTTCCGTTGGACGTTGATCTCCGTCAGGTTCGTCACCGGTACGAACAGATGCTTGATGCTGGTACTGTTGTACACGTGCAGCTGCCGGGTGCTGCCCAGCAGTGCAAAAATGTCCTTCCCGAAGTACGGTATGGCGCCGGATTTGATGAGCAGCGTTGGGTGGCGCGGAAACTGCACCCTCATATCCGCACTCGAGTCCCCACCGATACCGTTGGTGGTAACGTCGAGATAGACGTTCTCGACGAAACAAAATCCGGCCTCATTTATTATGGAGCACTTGTAGTTCTTGGACTGTGCACGGCAAATGCACCCGGACAGTGTCAGCAGTACGGTGGCCTGCAGCAGTAACGAGATTCGGGGAACCATCACGATAGGGTGAGCACGCTACGTACACGAACCGACCTCGAAGAAATGCACAACGAGACTGGTTGGAACAGCCCTGGAATGCAGCCCATATCGGACGGTGTTCTGGACGGGGGAAAACCTTATCAGCAGATGATTCTGCTCTCGACGCCGTCGACGAGATGGATTAATCGGTGGCGACAACGCCAACTGACCCTTCAAGCTGGGGACGAAACCGTTCGCTGGGGGAAAGCGAATTCAAACAATCACATTACCCAGAACCGTAAATGGAAAACAGCTTATTAGAAATTAATCTCTGTTTACTGATCCGAATCAAGAATCGAAAGATTTAGAATACGCGCGCTGGATGAACATTCTGCCCAAGCCGACCCTTCTTCTGCGACGTAAACTGCTCCGTAAAGGGTTTAACGGTGGATTGAGTTCAGAACCCGCAGCGAAACTGTTTACACTGCAAGGGGAGCACACACACACACTGCCCCAGCCCTGCCTGGCCACCGTCAATTTAAGGGCATCCCGCATCGGATAACGACCCTGCTTCAAAAGCCAGTGGACAACAGTGGAGCCAGATAAGCTTCTTCCCAGCGTACTTCAGCGCACAGCTTGCCGAACTGTACAAATACACACATCCGCCGACCGTCACCAGAGACAGCGGGACGATTCTATGGCGCAGATTTCGCGCCCGCTTATCGGGCGTATGCTAGGTGATAATTTCCACCGATCCACGCCGAACGAACATCGCCCCAATCTGGTACGCGGCAGTGCCGGGCAGTACGCGCCCGAACAGATACGGTGCGCGTGATAAAGGCAACATGGGGAGGTACACATCACATCGTTTGCTTCACTTCGAAAAGAAGCGCACAGGGAATCGCTTTACGTTCTTTTGCATTTCCGCTACAGGTTCGGTTCGACGACGGAAGTTGAAAAGTTCGTCCGGAACGGAATTGGCTTTTTTTGTGCCTTGCCTGCCCCCTTAGTTCGCCCTTTTCACTGTTTGGAGACAAACACTGTGCCTCAGCTGGGGTCGGCAAAATGGGCGTCATTCGAAAGGTGCGGGTTGTTTGCTGTGTGCGGGAAGTATTTAATTCATTAAAACTTTCCATCTTCAGTACGACGCCACGACTTCATCCCTTTTACTCGGTGGGGCGTGATTTTTTTTTTTTTGGTAAGATTGTGTACGTGGATAGTGTTTGTTGTTTCAGTTGAGCTTTGAAGCGACATACGGACAAAGCAGAACCGGGTCAGGGTACAACGAGTTTTCAGCATGGTTGTTAGTGATTGTAGTTCGTATTTTAACTGGTTTCGTTTTTTTTTGTGCGATTTAAGACGTTTTAATGCTTGGACATTTTGGTAATGCCAACGGGTAAATTTAAAGAAGAATTCAATTAAAATTAAAATCTAAAAACAAATGAAGCCGTTAGAGATCGTGGATGCATTTACGTAAGAATAAAGGTATACTTTCTGCCAAGAGTTGAAATTTCGACAACCCATTCACCGCACACAGTGGCTTACGGTCAGTTCTTATTTAAATAGCCAATGCTAATGATCCAACCATAACTTGTTGGATTTCACTAAATGTCCTTATTAAATTCAGTTAATAGTGTATTTAATCCTCGGAATAATGCCAAATTTAGTATGAGTGCTCTATGAGACCAGCCTTTAAGCTACAATGCAGCTATGAATATTCAGGCACAAGTCGAATGCTGTTGAATATTTACAAGGAACGTGTGATTTAATTCACCGCTCCACAATAACTCTTTTCTACGGCTGTAAATATGAACATGCGGTCGAAAATCGTAGCTTAGACGCCAGGAATGTACGCAATAAATCGAATGCTGACTTTTGTTGTTATGGAATGCTGTAATTACTGCTGGTCCGTGGCAGAGGTTGCATGTTTCCTCACCATGCTTCCTCGGAAAATGACTCCCGTTACATTGAATCCCACCCAAGCACTGAGCGCGATAGTGGTACTGCGAAGGCACGGCACATTGTAGTGAAACTAAACCCAAACAAGATTGTTGTTCGGAAAACAATCACTACAGAAATTACGAAAAACAAAACAAAACGCTTCGCCCAACTACGCAACGAGCGGAATAGTTTTGTTTCTTGTAGAAAATCCAGCAAACTCGGAAACTGGTGTTGTTCGGTGTGCAAATGTTGTGTCCCCGGCGCCATGACGAAGGCGCAAGTATCACCCCCGAACAATGGAAAACCATTCTTTCTTCGTGCAACCTTTCCCGGAGGCTGGTTAAATCTGTCGCCCCCCGGGCAGAGCCGAAAATTGAAATTGAAATTAAGATAAAGTTTAAATTTAATTAGATTTTATCACACTTCCGACCCGTCGCTGTCGTCGTCGGGGTGGGTTTATGCTCGCCTCCGGACGAGCATCCGGTAAGCATGGATTTCGAAATCTATGGCCCAAGCAAAACCAAAAAAAAAAAAAAAACGCGCACACACCCCAGAGGTCCGGGAATCGGAAAAGCACAATCCCGTTTCCGTCGTTCCGTTCCCAACGCGACCGAAACGCTACGGCACAAAATGAAAATGAAGTTGCATTCTCCGGAATCGAGCCAAATATGCACAAGGCAAAGAGATTAAGTAAGTTTGGTTTCAATTTTAACCCGACCCAGGCCTCACCACCATTCCAGTACCACACCAGTCTTCGGGTATCGCCCTCCCCCCCGGGGTGATGGTGAGGCCTTGGTAAACAGCAAGGATTATGATTGTCTCTGGCGTGTCAAACACGAAGTTAAACGGGGCAGATAGAATACCCAGACTGGATGGTAGACAAACACGTTGCCAAGAACAACCGGGCGGTTTCGGTGCTGTGATACGAACGGTGTGTGTGTGTGTGTGTGTGTGGTAATCGTTTTCACAAAAGTTGCTGGAGGCATTCTACCTAAAAAGCGCACATCCAGAAACCTTTTCCGCCGGTACTAATCGTCCGGGAATCATATCATCATGTGGAAAGGGGACCAAAATGTCGACCCACACTGACTCGCTCTTACTTAATTCCAGCGGGTCATGCTGTAGGAGCTTCATTAGCTTTCCATCTCGTACTCAAGCACTCCTCCATGGGATGGCGCAAGTATGAGACTAACCACACACACGTACGATTGCACAGATCAAACTAAGTTGCTTAATTCCCAACTGGGTATATCCAATTGTTTGATAATGCAATTTAAACAATTCGTTCATTGTTACGTATTATCAAATCTCTCTTGTTTTAACATTGATAACAATGGATAACGCAGCTACCCAGGAATCCAGATGATAGGTGAATCGCATACGGCCAATTTCTTCAACATGCTCCATAAAGAGAGCAACGCGTATTGTAATGTTGCCCGGCAATAGATCAAGATTTAAATTGGATCATCGGCCAACCGTATGGTGCAGCACACAACGGTACACGTTACGTTTGCTCATCTGCATATGCACATTGTCTCAAGGCAGGAATCTTCTGCTGAACCCTTCCTGGCCACCATCCCGTAACCGCCACATCTCGCAGAACGTCGACTTCTATGGCACTTAATAAGAACATTCCAGGCTAAGACAGGCGTAAATTAAATTCTTATCCATTGACCTGTTCCGGTTGTCGCTCGCACCTTTTCCCCAGCTCCATACACGAAATGGCACACAATTAAATGCCTGAGTGGAATAATTTACAGTTCATCGATTTGCGGCAGCACGAGGGGAATGGACAGGGGGTTTGCTGTAAGACATCGGCCCGTTGCCCATCCACCTGGAAACGTACACACGAACCGTTTGGATCGAAACCGGGCGAGAGATAATTCTAGGTCATCCGACATGTTGCAACAGTCGGTGAGGTTCCTTTTTTTTTGTTTGGTATACCAAGCATCGGACTGGATGTTAGGACACCGGCATCATGATGTCGAACGATAGGAATAGGGTTACGCTATTGCTGCTATGTACGCCCCAGTAAGGTCAGCCTGTTGTGATGTCGTTAAGCTCGAACAAGCTCAGAACGAATCCTTCCTGGGCGGAATCATTCGAACACACATACACACAAACGCACACACCTCCCATTCCTTTGGTGGGCAGAATGGCATAGCCCGAAATATAACATAGAACCCTCACTCCAACGATGTCTTCTCGCGGCACCAACCCCCTCCCCGGGCTGTCAACACACGCCCCCCCGAGCCCGCTTGACGAAAGTGTGCTAAATTGCTGACTGCAGCAAAATTCGGACAGGTAGAAGCGTAAAAATGGGTGACAGTACCGGATAAACGCCCGGATGGGATACCGGAAAATTGTCGTTTCTTCGGGTGAAATGTGATGCGAGCGGTACAATTTACGATCACAGGTGTTTTGGCACGGACAAGCATATGGTGTCCATTCGGTTCAAACGCCCCTGGAAGACAAATAAGTCCCAGCAGTGTTGGGTAGTTATTGTCCGTGAAGAAAAGAATGGGCAAAAATTTAATAAATTTGTAACAATTTATATACATTTTTCATAACATCAATTGAGAGCAATTATCAAGTGAAGATTTTACATAAAATGCAAGACATGGGTAACATAAATTAATAAAAAAAACTTTAAGTAAATAAATTAAATGTCTAAAACATTGACAACACCCGTCATTCTGAACAAAGTGCAATTTTTGGGTTAGTTATTCATTACACAACATCGAAAGAGCGATCATAGTAATGGTAATGTGTTATTAGCCTTAATAGACAATTGATCAATAACACTCCAAATGGTAACCAATCCTTATTACCACTTACAACATTCCGCAATAGCACAGAGTAATAATCCTTTTGTAGGAAATACAGTATTCCTATATTTCCTTACCTAGTAATGGGCGAACTATCCATATAGTGTGCGAATCCGAACACGGTGACGCAGGATACCGCGAGCAGGATCACGAACATGCGCATCTTGCCGACGTAGCAGCAGGAAATTACTGGCAGACAGGCACTTCGCTCACCGCCGTTACCGTTGATGTTGAAGCCGGCGATGCTTCCGTTACTGTAGCTACTGGCACTGTAACCGCTCTGGCGGCTGCGGCTACTCGCACTACCCGAACCGGCCGGCAACCCAACGCCGTGATTGCTATTTACACTAGTTAAACCGTACGCAGCACCGGACGGTGCGACACTGACTCCGTAGGTAGCTTCCGTGACCGCACCCGAACACTGCTGCTGATCTGCCGACCTGCTGGCCCGTGTGCGTCCACCACCATTAGCTGCACTCTTCATACTCCGGAGATCAGCTGAACAGCCGGCTAGATTTAGTGTGATGTGTTCGTTCGCCGAATGCGTCCGCGTGCCACCGGTCGTGTCCGAACCAACCGTCTGCGGCTGTTGCTGCTGATCGCCGGTCTGTCGATGCGATGCTACACCGCGTCCGCTCCCACCGCCGTCGCCACCCACGTGCACCCAGTGCGTACCGGGCGCAGATTCTGGACCGTGCGGGTAAAGGTTTTCGGTACTGGCCGATGGTGACGATGTGGCACTCCATAGCTTTACCGTGGATTCCGATGCTTTCATGGTGAGGATTGACCCCGCTTAGCGCGACGCCACCTCCTGCCCGGCGCAAACTCCACCTCCGGCACGCAGAGGACAAGTGGACACGCCGTATCACTGCACGGTTATGGTTCGATCGGTAGAGTGGGCAATTGCAAATCGCCTTCCCCCTTCCCGCGTTTTGTGATGTGTAGATGCGTACCAGTTCCTAGTCGCTAGTCTATTCAGCACTTCCAATGCACACTTAGCTAAAGTGTGATGTTTTGTAGCGCCGCGTATTCTCTATCGGGCGTGTACGCTCGTACGTAATTTGTTTCTTTTAATAGGTGGTTTCGTGTGGCACTCCTAGGCCGCATCGTTCCAGCGTACCACCGGGCTTGCATCAATCACGCGCAGCAATTGGCTACGAATCCGGCCAAAGGTACGTGATGTTATTCAACATTTACATTGTTGCCTGGGGGGAACCGTGCCCCAGTGCGCGTGCAGGTGGGATGATGACCGGGAAACGGTGGGTATTTTGTTTGCTTTTCCCAGTGGATTGTAATTTTTCACTTTTCGACGGATCGTTCCAGGTGGTTGGTATTTGAAACGTTCGTCGGTTACGTGATGTTCCTAAAATGAAACAGAAAGCATATCGGTATTAGAAACTGTGTTAATTTATTACACGCTATTAACTCTAATATGTTTTAGAATGTTCGGTACGAGTGTTTCATTGGATTCTTTGAACAGGCCATTGATATATACATAAATAAACATGGTAGTCATTTTATCCTGGGGATATTCTTTTAAAATTGGAATACGAACAAATACACCTTACTTAACATCACTTGTTAAGCTGGAATGCTAAAATTGTTGTACAAAATTTTTACCAAAACCAACTTCCGCCACAGTTTTAGCAATCCTATCCTACACAAGCCATTCCCGAGACTGGTTCAATGGGTTGATTTGCATTCCAGTCAGATCACTCTGCAAGGTCAGCACGGTTGGCGACGGTTTACGATTTGATCGTCACATAAAATGTGTTTGTTAACTATTTGCCATTATACCGTGGGCCGCTAAAACGTGCCTTCATCGACCGTTCTCTTCCAGCCCAACGTGTGCCCCGGTGCTATGTTTTCTGATCCACCCCATAGCAGCGGCGCCCGGGAAGCGAGGGATAGGGGGAAAAACTATAACCGAAACCGGGGGAGTAATGGATCGGAAAACTGACCCCGGTACGTGATCGACACGCACCCACATTTATACCACCCACCCGTCGGTAATCGGTATCGTTCGAACGCTCCGAACCTATCGAAAGGATCCCGGTGGCACGCCCCAAAGTGCGCCCGGGGGTTCGAATGGATAAATGTTAAATTATGGAAACGTACCGGCCGATCCCCGGGCTAATGGCCAGTTGATGCCCGAAACCGGACATGCTTATACATAAACCATTAGGATGCGAACAACCTGGCCATCCCTACCCGGAGCATCCTGCCGAAAACTTTCAATATCCCGACGAACCTCGGTTCGTGGCTGGTTGCTTCCGGAACAGGAGCTATCGCTAGATGACTAGATTGAACAGCCGGATAGTGATGTCGATGTCGATGCTGATGATGATGATGATTGCAATCAAAAATTCAAAACAGTCATATTGGCGTGCAAACACGCCCGAATCTGCATCTGGCGCCACAGCGCAACAGCCGACCCTGCCCGTGCAATTAAATCACCTTCTGCCGAATACCGATTAACGATCGCCGATCGTTAAAAAGGTGCCCGCGATGGTAATGCTGATATTGCATGCCAAGCATGTTCAACTGGGTTTGCGCACGGTGCACGAACCGTGTAGCAGTCCGATGCGACAGAATACACTTTCAAATGCCATGCCATCAACGGCACACTGTGGATGGGTCATCAAATCAGTATGGAAATTTGTCCACCTTGGTTGTCGTCTTCCAGCACAAAAAACCCAGAAGCTTATCACCTTTTTTTCTCTTCGTTCGTTATGTGGTAAAGCAACAAAAGCAGACACAAAAAGTCATGCCGCACAGTGTTGCAAAGTCGGTTAAAAACAAACAAACTTCCACCCGGCGGAAGTTCGGGAACTGTTCCAGCCACTCGCAAGAAAAACTTGAAACAAAGAATCCAACTTCATTTGCATAAACGCGTATGCTTTTTCGTTCTTTTACTCTTCTGCTGTACATCAACTCACGGCACTTTGGCGTCTTCGTCTCCTCCACTTCGCAATCCGGCGCGAGTTTGGGATTTTCGGGATAAGATGGAAGTGTCACTTTCGGGTAAAGTTGTCGACCTCGTCTAAGTCAATCAGTGGCAATGTGGCACGACAGTTCTTGATCCCGCGCACATTAACCGACACGTGGTTAACCTGTGGCGGAAGGGCCAAGAAAGGTAATTACTTGGAACGGACAACTTTGCCGTGCAGGCTGACAGTTTGTTTTGTGCTTGGATCAATATCCACATTTTCGCTGGAAAATCTCTAACTGACATTCAATTTCTTGGAGGGCGTTCTGCAAGACTGTGTTGATAGCTGTTGGAGGTCAGTGGGTTTTTACCTGCGCCACGAAAGACACGGGCCAACCATGAACATAATGTGTTGACAGAAAAGTTTTGATTGATGAAAGTGTCAACCGGCTGATGGTTGGTTTCGGTTGAGGAGAACTCACTCACCGCGTGTACATAAACAATTCAGTGCGTTGATTTCAATCACGCCCGCCTTAAATCCGTAACACTTGACGAAAGGTTGCTCTCGGCGGCACAAAAATAGCAATCATCATCTCCCAGTGCCAATCTCACATCCCAACGTACTAACGCCGCACGCTGAACAGCTGGGAGAAAGCGGAGAGGCAAATAGATTTGCAGATGTACAACATTCCCGTAGGTTTTATCTTGCACCAACCCGTCATCTTGCACCATCCGACGAACCACAGCACCGGTCGCTTATGACATATCTCGTCCGGATTGTTCATCCTGTCTGCCTGGTTCGTATTCTGCTTTGACATTCGGTTGACGTGCAGCAGAGCCTCGAAGATCCCGGGCAAACGTGTTGTTCCCCTGTGCCGTGTACATACGAATGTTTCGCAACCATGCCGTCTCGCGGGGGGCTTGCGAGTATTTTTCTTCCATTGTATTTACACAAAACTTTTCCACCAGTTGCCCCCTATTGCATGGTGTGGCCACCGTCTCGCTCTTTCTTCGATTCGTGTGGGATTAAGTATTGGTTTTGCAAACTGTCGGAAAAACAAACACATCGATTCCGCATCGAACCCCGGAGCCTGTGCGCGCGTCCTCTCTCTCCTTTTCTCGTGAGCTTATCCTCGCGAGATTGGCGTTGGAGTTGGGGAGTTCTCCGACTGTTGATACACCTCTCTCGTCCATCTTGCATGCATTTTGCCAGCAATTGTCCTTTCCTTTGCGCGGTTCCCCGGTGTCTGTCTGGCTGTCAGTTTTTCCCATTTCCGATTCCATGACCCTTTCCATTTTTATTTTTCAAATTTTCCGACCCCCACACTGCTGCCCCACCGGTGGGTTCTTATTGTTGTTCGTATGCGAAGAATGAAACAGACACAGAAACGTTCCATCGTTTGAGCACCGGTGTCACTTGCGGCAACTTTTATTTCAATTTCACTCACTTCGACCTGGGTTCCGCCCGCCTCACCGTTTTGCCCTTCGATTGCGAAAAGCTTTTCCTACCAGACCACCCGGCACATGGTAGGGTGGAAAGAATGGCACGGTTTGCTGCCATTTTCCAAACCTCGGGGGGATTATTCCTACTTTTCCGTGTCGGTTTTTTTTTTTTGTTTTTACACTCCATCCTCCATCCATCCTTCGTTCTGTTTCATCACTTGCTCAAACAACTTTTCCGCGAGCGACGACTCGCGTCATTTTTGTCCCACCTCCACACACGCCAATCCATCTCTCCCAGTTGCTTCGCACCGTACACAAGGGGTTGATGTTTTTTTTGTTTCTTCTTCTAGTGACCTCCTGTTGATTCCGACCTGTTCTTGGAGTTCGGTGCCGTTTTTCTCACTTTCGAAAACATTCAATTTTGTTTATTTGTTTTTCTTGATGGCGATGTCTGTTTGCTTCTTTTCCTTTTCATTGTGTGAAATTCTCTAACCGTTTTCGCTTATTGGATTGCTTTTTCTTTTCGCTCCTGCCGTTGTTACTCGGTGATGGTCACAGCAATACGTGTATGTACACACACATAACGTTGATTGCTCGTGCGCTCGCTATTGTGCACAAAATTACAAACATAAAAATGGTCGAAAATGAACACTGTGCTGCGTCCGGTCGCACCATCGTACGTACAACGGCGTTGTTTTGACTCAGTTGTCGTCCACAGCGCGCGACGCAACCGTGGAAAAGTTTTATTTTTCCATCGCAACAATGTTGTTTCGCTGTCAGCCGACGGGGTGTAACGGCGAAAGTGCATTTCCATCGAAGGGAGCACACAATAATGAAAAGCGTTTGGTTCTAACGGGTGGAAAAACTTGGAAACTTGTAGCACTTGGTTGGTCTGTGCGAATAAAACACGATTTTTCCCCTGTGAAATGGAATAACTTTCGACAGCGGGTTTAGGTGAGTGAAAGTTTTTTCTTTATTTTCAACAAGTACAAATGCCATTTTATTGATAAAGGAATAGACAGGAAGAGGCCGATGTGAAAATGTTTGACGAAAATATGGTATTGAAGGTAATCCAATAATTTCGCTGTAAAATATTCATTCCATCGCACGCTTCAGTAACAGCGCCCCGTAATAAAGTTTATGAATGCAGAAATGATGGCAAAAACCAAGCAAGATGTAATTTAAAATAATGCGACATGAAGCTAAAGCTGGAAAATTATGATTTATTAGTGTGTTACTCTTCTACACAGCAATTTAAGTAAGCGTAATTTCCTTTCTGGAACACGCGTGCTGTAAACAACACCCTTGAGGGACGTTATTCAAAACCTATCCTCGGGAAGCTACGTGCTTTATCCAAAGGTTTTGCATTGCTCACCTGTCGTGCGTCATACACAGCCAAGCCCGTAAATCACATTTTACACACCTTATCATATAAGTTGAATCAATTGTGAAAACATGAGGAAAATGATTTACCATTTATCATAAATGAATTATAATAAGTTGGATGAAATAATGAGAACAAAAAAATCATGTTAAACTTGGATAAATAAATTAAGTCCAATAAAAAATTGAACTAATTTCTTAATGAAAAGAATAAATCAATGAACGAATGCATTCCTTAACACTTAACACATCAGAGTATCAATATGCTTTTAAATGTAATTAAACCGAAGTGAATCAAAATACTAAGAAGGACCACAGCATTCCTTGGGTTTGAAATGCCTAAGGTGAAATTTGCAATGACACAAAGAATGTACTTGTCCTGTTTCTTAGGAGCTTAATTTGAATTCATTCCTGTACATTCCACAAACATATCTGTGCAACGAGACGGTAGACAAAGCTAGCATACTACACACACACACACTATCAATCAATTACTTACAGCTTCAGTTCCATGCCCTAGAGCTTATTGAAGTTTTTTACTCGACTTCAAGCACGTTGCAGCATCGTTTTGTCGAAGGATCGAATGTAGGTTACCGTGGAGTAATTTAATTAATGAACTCCAACATGAAAAGTCGATCTCCATGATACCCGCCATGGTTGTGCATCTCTTTTTTTTTGTTTATATTTAACGGGGATTGAAAGATTGTTTCAACATGCTGGTGAAAATGGTACGAGTAAACTGATGCGAGTGTAGTGAAAGCAAGCACCACAGCAGACAGGAGACGTTTACTTTGATGAAGCATGTACAAACGATGTAGTGTACAAGTGCTGGAAAGTTTCCAGGAGGAACGATGGTCATGCTAAGTAGGTGATGTTTGCTGGTGCTCCTATTTCTGCTTCACAAACCGTGGCGACAACCTTGTACACTCAAACAGGGATTCAATGGATTTTTTTCGCGTTGAACGTTGGTCAGTTTGCCGTTTGTTTTTCCTTTTTTGCGATTCGATTCCACACACCATACGCTACCCTAATTTTAAACTAATCCAAAGGATGCGATAGATGAAGCCGAATTTGGATCCGTTCCGAATCTTATGCCAGCGTTATAGAGAAAATCGTTTCGAGCTGGATCGCACACCATCCCGAAAAACCAACGAGCTAAAAAGTGATGAAAACCTTACCGAGCGTTGCCATTTTCTATTTCGTACGAAATCTACATTCCATTATTCGGTTGAATCATAAATGACTCGCTCATGAATAGTGCATCCTCCCCGGGGAATGGCGTGTGGCACGAAACCTCAAAGACGTTCGGCTCTCGGTACTGCATTTTCCATGAGCCGCCAAAGGAAAACCGAGTGAAAAGTGAATATTCAATGTTCGGTGCTGTCTTCTGCGACGAACCAGTGGCAGCAGTAGTAAGAATAGTGTCCTTCGCAACGATTCTTGCAATGTATTCATATTTTATCATAAAACGCTATGCTGTTACCTATTGCTGGGGATTTCTTTTACCATTTCTCCTTACGATTCACTCAAGCGAAGGAACGTTACATGTAGTGTGCAGCTTCGCATATGCAGCCATGATTGAAGTTGGAAAAGAAATATATGTCCTGCCTATTCTCTTCACTTTCAGGAAATCGAGGCTTTTAATAAAACAATAGAGCATATAGAACAAAAGGGAAAGTAAAGCATATTTGCACAACTTACTCCTGCATTCAATTGGGAATTATGAAAAAATTAAACAAAACTTTTGCCATTTTTTTAAACGGAATATTACTTTGAATAAGTTATGAGCACTTTTAGCTATATTTAACAAAACAAAACAAACAGAAAATTTAAATGTTAAAAGTAAATAATATTTTCTTAAATCACATTGAGACTTGAAGTCGATTCATTTATTCTTTACTATACTATACTATAAGCTTTACTATAAGCTTCATTTAAAACACATCAATTGCATTCGGTGTGGATTATCAATGATGGTTTTTGTGGACCTCATAAGAAACAACACCAAATTGGTCCCGCCAGATGCACAGCAACAGTTTGAACTCAAAAATATTTGGGTTTGTGAAGCTGTTGATGCGTGTTTCAGGTTCAATTTTAATTGATTCGGACATATGAAATGAAACAAATCTAGAAGCAAACAAATATAATTATTTTATATAAACCAAAAGAAACAAAAAAGTCTAATCACAAGCGAAACGGAGTGACACCAGAAGAAGCAATACATCAATCACTCAGCATACCACCAGGACAATGTAATAAAGTACCATAAAATCGATATAGAACGCGGCCATAAAAGAACGCACAAGAAATAACTCTAAAATCAGAGTCAAGCACGTCGGTCCGATGACGTAACAGCTCATTAGCAGATAGTGTGCTCAGGTAATGACTATGCATGTCCCGACATGGCTTGTGGCAACCGTGGGCCACAACTCTACGCCACGATCTGCAGTGGCCACAGCATCGTGCTGCTGCTCCCGTACCGTCCACCGTGCTAATGAGTGCTTCAAATTAAGACAATGACAAAGTTAGCGCAAACTTCGGCCCGTTAGGTACCGGGGAGGTTGTCCATTGTGCCGTCCCGCTCCCCGGATGTGTTGCAGGACCGAGCAAATTTCGCCTTCCGATGGTAGTTTTCCGAAACGACCATTGTTTCATAATCTGCCCGAGGACTGACATTTGCCCGCCGGTACTGCGCGCACGAAGAATGCGAAAGTCAATGTTGCCCCCGTAAGGCAAACATCTTTCCCATCTGCTGTAGCCGGGAACTTCCAAACTACCTGGCTGGTTGCTGTAACAGGCGCGCTGCCTTTGCCCGGAGTATTTCGCTCCCGGTATGCACGTCACGTCCATTTCGTGTTCGTTTGTCGCAATTGCAGTTTTACGATTCACGAAATATGGTGCTTCCGGTGACGTTTCGAGAGGGATGGTACTGGGATGCGGCTTGACAGCAAACCATCGGAATGAACGAGCGCAAGACCCCTGTTGGACATACTCGCAAGAGGGCCACCAACGAGAGGACGTACTCGAACACATCCCAAATGCTACCACGCTGCTTTACTTTTTCAAGAGTTTGAGCACACCCAGAGAGACGATCTGAATCTTCATAACCGGGAAAGAATGGACATGCCAGTTTGGCACAATTTCTATCTGATTTTCACAGTTTATCTCAAGCGAAGAATGAAAATCCATTTGTTACGATTTTTAGTACTAATGTGCTAAACACAAAAGCAAGAACGCCATCCAGGACGAGATGGCGCACAAACGGCCTGTACGTTCGAACGTAACACCGTTCAAATGTCAAACCGTCAGCGACACAAGTGCCGGAAAACTCGTTTGCGTAAACCAGCGACACTACTAACGGCTGATTGTTGCGAATGGTTTCATTCCCCTTTTCGGTTTGTACACCTGCCTGCAAGGACAACAAAGCTCTCGCGGCTTCCAATCACCCCGCTGAGCACTCCGGTCCTGTTTCTTTACATTTGCTGATGCAAACCAAACAACTGGCAACAACTACGGTGACGCGGCTCGTAAGCAGCGTTGCCTTGAAGCAGCTCTTCTCCCCATGGTCCAATTTCCAGTCGAATGCAGGATTGTCTGTGCTAACATAAAACACAGAAATCAATTACTTGCAGCACCAACGAATGACGTGAAAGTTTCGTGAGTTTGGATTTGGCAAGTTTCTTCCTGCTTCTCGTGGCGCTTTGCCCCAAACTTAACTCAACAAGACCAAAAACCGGCCCCCACTCTTGTACCAAATTGTCATTCGTTTGGATGTGGGTTTTTTTTTGTTGCACGCTCGCCAAGATGGTGTTCGTTAAGGGGCTAAATAAACTTGGTAAAAATAGTCTAACCAACGTGAAGCGTTCCTCCAGTATTTTAGGTGCAAGGTTGGGTGTGACGCTCGGTTCATTGAGAATGGGAAACAATTAAGAAAGACGGAACATTAAGGGTAGTTTGAAGTTCTTTTCTCTGCCATAAAGGAAGTTCGATGGAAATCGATCAAACTTAGATATAGTTATTAAAAGTTACATCAACAATATCTTGCACAACTTGATCGCCATTGAGTTACTCGCCAAAAAGGTAAAAATGTTGGAAAAAAATCGTAAAATTTTGAATGCTTAGCAATTTATGCTCTTTTCAGGTCTTGTTTTTATTGTCGACTAATCTGTTTTACTACATCACGATACATCAGTAAACAGCATTTAATATTATTGTGATACTCTTTAAACCTGTCGTAAATTCAACAGCCACAATTCATCGAAATCGATCATTAGGCCATCTCGCACTATACTAATATTGATGGAAGCATAATCGATTCATGCAGCTGCTAGCAGGTTATGCATTCCTCCCGGGTGTACCTAATCACCGTTTATCCTGGGTAAAATCAATCACGCGAACCAACGGCGGGTTGGCACCTATTGGTGAACTATTCGTTAGAGAATGGAAATGGCTTCCATTATTTTGCGCTACACATGTTTGCCGATTAATTACACTGCAAATCCTTCCCAGCATGGATTATGTTAGGCGGTGGTGGAAAATGCTTATCCAACAGAGCGGCATTCATTCTGGATGTTGATAATTATTTTACAATAGCCAAAATGCACCACAGTAGCTTGTGCAGCCGGGCGTGGACACCTTTAAAGGTGGAACAATAACATTATTAAGCCAAACCCGATACTAGCGCTTTGTGCTGGATGCTGAAAAGGCGCTACTGTTGATAGTCAACATGCCCGAAAGCTCATAAAACAAGTTACAGTAATGAAACAGTTTTCCTTGCGCAAACAGAACAAACCAACAAGAAGCATGTGGCGAATAGTTTCGCTCTGTGCCGGATTTGATCAGTCGTTTGGGGGGCGTTGAGCAACAGCAGCCAGCACTGGGTTGAAGCCAACCCCATCCCAGTAATGATTTCCTATACCCTCTGGGGAGACACAGAGAGCAAATTACGTAGCCGGGTTGCTTCTAGACTGGCAGTTACCAACCCCGGACCGGGGATGGCACACACCCGTATTCCCGTTGCAGGATATTTTCTGCACAAGAAACAAACGTGTACGATAGTCAATAAATCCTGCCAGTTTCGGTCGGTGCATGTGTGTGCACTTCGGTACCACTCCGGGAGCTAGGGTTCTGCATGCTGCTCGGAAGGTGCTACATTAAGCATTATCTCCAAAGCGTGCAGTAGCGGCCGTGTCTGCTTGTCGCGGAATGCGCCCGGCCACATGGCTTGGGAAGCTGGGGATAAATGAAACACCAAACGAACCGGAACCGAGAATGAGCTGCTTCGAAGCGAGGAAAAAGCGACGATATCCTCGAGCTCCTGACGCCCGTTCCGCAGCCGTGCACCGAATAAACCAACCGTGATGAAATAAGCTCCAAGAGATGCGGCAATCAGTGAGGAGTGGTTGTCGGTTTCCATACCGCCACAGCAAGACACAGTTGTCGCGAAGGGTTATATGTTAGGGCCGGTAAACTACTCCATTGTATGTGCTTATCTATCTAGCAGCGGTGGGTTGAGCCAGTCAACAAATCGTCCCCAATCACGGTGCATCTTATTAAGTTTCCGTAACATATTTCAGTGCATTCAATTGCTGCACAGTAGCAATATTGGGAACAGTGAATAATGGATGTCGTGTCACATCAAGCTAGGAGAGGAGAGTTGATAGTGTACGAACACCATGTTGGATGCAACTATTATTTGAATTGGTAAAGTACATGGAACAATAACATTAAAAACATAAGTACATTAAAAACCGGGTAGCATGCTTTACAAAAAATTAAATATAATACAGTTCAGAGAACATAAAAAAGCTCGTCTTAAACAATAAACTCAAAACACAACAGTATAAGGAAAATAGGGAATTAAACACGAAAACCTAATGTTAATAATATGTACAGTGCATAACATAATTATACAGACTTTAGTCTGTTTTGGGATTATTAAAGACAATGTAAGGACAATTTTGAAAACTTAGATAAAAACGAATATTTATATTGCAATCCTGTGTGTATTATGACAGTAATATGTACGCATATTTTGATATTGACTCACACTGTGACAAATACTCAGGAAATGTTCACTTTTCCTTCAAGATCTGGGTAAATTACGTAACAGGGCTACAACACATTTTAAATGCATTATTTTGTAAAGTATATTTATGTTACATTCAAATATTAATGAACAATTCGCAGGTTTCAAAACAGTTATGTTACACGGAAATATTGTCGACCAGATGTAAAAATAGTATGCGTTTAAATGTGTAAAACCATGATTTAAATATATTCTTTATAATACTGAAGAATGCTATTTTCATCTTTCTCTTTAACTGAATTTTGTTTTTAATAAATCATTTGACTGTATAATTATGTCACCCACTGTAACATAAGAACATGTAAAAGAACATTTTTATACGTAATACGGTGGCAATTAATCGAACCAACAAACAAAACTGTAAAACCTAAACCAAAACGTACTATTCACCGGATTATTTTAGTTGTACTCTTGTACTAAATAATCAAAAATTTTACACATGAAAAGGTGAAAGAATATTAAAACGAAACGACTAATGTTGTCTCTTGTTGAAGTTTGCGTGCCTGGTAAAATGTAAATGCGAAACAAACCCAAAAAAAAGCTTGCACAACAACAACACTGCTTTGAGTACTTTTAACCCAAAAAGTGTTCTAACAAAACCGTACATTGCTATGGATATTTTCCATCGCGCCGCCGGTAGGAAAAGTGCGAAATGTGTTGAAGTGCGGATGTTATGTACAAGCAATAGGGCCATCACGCGGTCACCGATGGATGGTTAGGAGACGAGACAGCGCAAAACTCATCCCACTATTTCCGTGTCCCGTGTCCTGGTGGTCATTCGGGTTTTATTATGAAACCGTGTAGCAGGCATGATGTAGACCGTGTGTGCGGGGTTTATTTTTTCGACCCCAGCTGATCAACCTTCCCGGTTGCTGGTACGTATGAAATGTTCGTTACTATTGCCTTCCGTTAGTTTCATCGTTCGCCCGCGACACGCTCCCGAATGGCACGCAGGAACAGCGAAACGGAACAGAGCCGAAGTACAATTTAATTTACGTACCGCTGCGATAGCTTGTTCGGTGTTTTCAGCAAACACTGGTAACAATTTTATTGTACAGCACTAGCACTTGCAACACACGATTAATGGCCTTATGTTAGGGCCAGGCAGTGAGCACTGCGATACACGACTGTTTGGGTTATGTTCTCATGAAATTGTTCGCAATAACGGGAGGGGGGGGGGGGGGGGGGGGGGGGGGGGGTCGGCGGATTGATAAGGGAACGCAATGGTGAAATTATTTCGACCAAATTCGAGTTTCATACACTTCCGGCATGGGATTTTGGCATTCTTTTTCAATGATGGCCGGATTTCGAACGGGTGTGTTTGACATACCCGTGTAAATTCTGACACTTATGCTCAATTTCATTGCAGCAATAGCGTACCACTTGACTATGTTTAGGGTGTTACGAGTGGCGCACGTCAATCGCATGGAACGATTACGCTAGATAGAAGCGATTGTACAGTGAGCCGTTGTCCGTTTAGCATGTCGAAATGTAATTATTTTCGAACAAAAATTCAATACACACATTCGGAATAGCTTTTCCATTGTTGTGAAATTGAATGCGTACTATCTAGAGAAAAAAAAGAAGAATCTTAATCAAAAACTAAATTCAAAATCCACTTTTTCACGGTTCACCTTTCAGAGAGATCCACAATCCTAACATCCCTAGACGACGTTTCAATTTGTTTTTAGCATCGCAGCATTTTTAGCATTCAGTGTTTGAGCATAACCACTGCAGGAGATGTCTCTTGAAAGGAATACGGTGTAGGATTAAGTGATTCTTTTCAACCGCTGTATAGCACAACAGCACGGACTGAAGGAGAGTTTATTTTTTGTGTTTTTTTCTATAATACGATTAAAAATATATTACTTTGGCAAAATAATGATAACTTACCTTCTTTTTGCCAGATAAAAATCCAGAGCACAGAATTTCTGAAAGAAAAAGGAAAACGGTTAAAATTTTGATGATGGTAAATAGTGTAAAAAGTAATTCAAATTGCATAAACTGAAGCGTTTTTACGTAGAGCTTAGTTTTGTGGTGTGAAACATAGTATGTGAACGGGAAAAACCAAAAACAAATGTTTCACAGCCGAGAGGTTTAAAGACATTTTTAACATTATCAAAGAAAAAATATTGGAAAAAAAAATTTCCAACAGCTACACGCAAAAAAAAAAAAACAGAATACAACCTCACATTAACGTGAAACATTAATAACATAATATCATCTACCCGTGAGTGTAACATACTAACGCGACAACCGGTCAACCGAACACAAGGCTCCGTACATGAGAGCGACGACGGTTCTACCGGTAAAGACCATTACGGCCAGCTTAATGGTACGAGCGGATACGGATCGATTCGGGCATCCGAATGAGTTGCAAGTTAATTTATTATTCCACAACCAATATGCGATCGGAACATAAATCATCGTAAGTTCATTTGAAACTCAGCACACACACTAACCAGCAGAAGCCGTAGCCCGGTTGACAGCACGCGTTGATGGAACCGATGAAACCGGAACCGAAAGGTGGCCGGAAGCGTTGTCGAAAAGGTGCTCTCTAGGAACCTTTTCCGGCTCCATTGCCGCTCCTGGCTCGCGAGCAAAACGAACTTCCAGCAAAAAAAAAAAAAACAATGGCCCAACCGATTCCGCTTCAATCGCACGAAAGGTGATGAACCGGCACGGTGTTATTATTGGCGGCTTGCAGCGGAGCACGGTACCGGCGGTTTCGTGTTTTCCCAACCCATTCAGACACCCGCCGCACGCACGCGTTTTCACAAATGCCACGAGATAATATCGGTGAGGATTTCCAGTGTGTTCGATTGGTGCGGGCACACACATCCGCTATTAGTAAACAATAGATAGTTTATGGAATTTCCGCGACATTTTCCACCAAGTGTGCGCGATTTCCGTGGTAAATAAAATAACCACCGCAACAACCTACCGGTACACGCGGCAGGCCCCGCACACAGAAGCCGCGCTTGGTTAATACATACCGGTCCAACAAGGATAAAATTGGTCGGGTGGGCTTTGGGGAAGTGATTGTGTAGCAATTTGTGGATTGAATTATTACCGATCGGCCCCTGCTGGGACAGGGATGGAAGCGTGTATCATAACAGCAGGAAAGTTGTCGCTTGATTAGGCTAATCGTTGGGTGTTGTCGTAACACAATGGTTTGGGGGTATTGGTGGATTTCGATCGTACATTAATTAAATTGATGACAGCATTTTTTTTTTTGTTAGACCGAAAATCAGCTGAAACAGACGATGTATATCCAATATCGTTCTAACGACTAACGTTCTAACGAGTTGTAGGAAAAAAAATCAAACAATCTGGCACAATTTTTAAATTTTGTAATCCCGTGCATTAACAAATTGATTCTGGTATGTTTATGACCATTAACAAAATATATATTAAAATTACAATTATTTATGTTTGCTATGTGTTATATTTTTTATGTTCAGAATAAACAATAGATAAAAGTAAAGTTCTAAGAAGTTATACTAAATCAAAAAAAGATTATAATACTTTTTCTAAGTTACTTAATTATTAGGTATAATTGGAAAACGTAGGTTTATGTTACTTTTTTTTAGACATTGGTTGGACATGGTTTTTGACGTGGACAATGGTTTTAGACAAAGCTTTTAACAATATTATCTATTATTAAATAGGGTTTTCGTATTTTTTAAATATTTTGTCTTTAATTTTATACGCCTATATCACGTTTGATTTCATTCGTGCTCATAAAGATCATCTATTTCTGGCTGTTCGATGCGTTAATTCATTTAAACCCACATAATCCCATTACGTGTCGCTTAGTCTTTTTGCCCGTGCATTGGGATTAGTAATCCTTTCACTGCGAGTAGTATTTCAAATGCAAAGTGAGAAGCGTACAGCACTCGTGACGCAAAAAATCAAATCATTCAGACACATGCACATCACTGTAATGCACCGTAACTAGTTTGTTTCTGTGGCATCTGTACTCATAGGTCCCTCTGCTGCATGGCACTCGCCTGTATGGGAAGTGTCTCGGCGGGAGACACGCTGAATTCATTACGGTCGGCTTCCGATCCGATTACAGCACATTTAATTTGCTTAATGCCATCGGTGGCCCAGAAAATCAACACCCGGCGCACGGTACCTAGGGGGGCAGGGAAACGACGTGTAAAGAAAAGCTCAACGTGACCTTCGGATTACCAATTACCGATTGATTTTTCACAAGCTTCACAGCTATACAATCCATCCAACACCCTGTCACACACCATCCACCATGGCCCGAACATATAGAGGCTGTTCGATAATTGGAGAACGCATGTTTCCGCCACCGACGACCGAATTGCCAATTGTGTGTCGGTCATGTGCCGCTCGCGTAAATGGTAAAACAAATTGGGATTAATTCGGCCAAACAGCGATCGAAAGGGGATTAAGATTGGAAATACATAAAAATAAATAATCTGTCGTCGCGGTGGGATCCTTAGCGGGTGAGCTTGCTTGTTGGGGCCACCCCCGGGATGCGCCATTTTGCACAGCAGGAAAAAACCGCCAGCCTGCGCACAATTCACGCTGGTTCTGGATGGGCATAAGCGGTGCAGCACGTTTGTAGTGTATTCAAATGTTTTCATTTGTTTTCAAAATATTTAATATTAATTAATTTCAATTGGAAATAAACTTAACCCGTGAAACGATAGTAATGCCTTTTCCAAGTTCTTTATTTGAAACATTTAACTGAAAAATCATTTTAAATATATAAAGGACTTCAAATAGGTTTTATATATGTTATACAAATTATATTACATATGTTATTATTATATCATGTATTAAAATATACCTGAAAATAGTTAGCTTACAATAAAAAAATATCCGAGTAACAATATGTTGTCGTTACAGCAATTCAAAGATGCTTTCTACGGTGACATTCTTTCGCATTGGAGACATGTAAAGGCCAAATATTGTTCACTACAACACATATATTACCGTATGTAATTGCAAATACCACATAATTTCCGTTTCTAGACTGTCATCCTTTCGCTCCCTCACTACCGTAATAGTACAATGGACTTAAAATACACCATCTCATAGATGCCCGGTGAAAATTTGTACACCCTCGTGTATTCATCATCACGCTCATCCCAGGGCCGTCATCTTTATCACCAGCATCGTTGTTGGGTGTAGTTGACAGGATGATTCCGACCGAAGTGCGCGAATGAAGATGAATCGCAGACCGGTGCCTGTACGCGTGTGCCTCTCTGCTGCCACGCTGGTGTGCTTCGCTCGGTTTACCCCAAACACACGGTAAAGCCTCCTGATATCTACCGACCACGAGACAAATGTCGCTTTTCGGACGAAGTTTTATCTCTTCCGGAGCAGATTCCGGGCGGCCATAAATCAATCAGAAAATGTGCGTGCACACACGGCTCGGTGTGGCTTTTTCGCGAGCAAACATACACGAACATGTGTTGTTCATGCTACCGCACGCGCTGGAAAAGGAACGAATGAGTGAGTACGTCACCAACAACAACAAAAAAATGATGAGCAAAAAGAATACACGCACAGGGAAATGCCGGATCCTGCTGGTGCTAGTTCCTAGCGCGTGGCCAACGATTTATGATGATGCCCGCTGGGCAACCGAAAGTATGGGAATATATTAACAGAAAACAGCGAGTGAAGTGAACGAACCCGTCTCGGATCCGCATTGTGTCAATAGATAAACGAGTGAAGATAATGGACTTTTGGGTGGTGGAAATTTGATGCTTTCTATCACACGAATCCCCACAACCGATCGAAACGGGGACAAAAGATTTCCCGTGCTGTCACCGCAAGCGATCCCCGGGCCGTGAATCGATAGGATTTGAATTTGTCTTTTCTGCGTTTGTCAGCCTCGGGGATGATTGATCGGCAAATGGAAGAGAGCACATTGATCATTGTTCCGAAGTGTGATGAACATCAAACATGGGATGTCTTGATGTTTGACGAGTGCTTTGGGAGTGGGAACAAGATTTATTAAATTGTTGCGTGCTTGCAAACACTGCTCGCTAGTGTTGTACTATTTCCAATACCAAAAAAACTACCGTGTCCAATTATGTTGAAAAAAACCCCACACTGGAAAAAAACCTTCGTTTAATCGTGGAACAAACACACATAACTGCTGGAAAAAAACGCTCTAAAATTTTCAGCAAAAAGTAAAATAAAGGTGAAATAAAATCCAAGGATAACTAATACAATTTGAAAATCCCATTACGACATGCGAAAGGCTACCTTACTCCTTCGATCCTATCCACGAGAATATGTCTACGATTGACGGTCAGGATATTGCTTTTTGGATTTTTCAACGGGGCGAACCTTTTCAAACCGACACGCACACATATTCACCTGGCACCTTGGACAGGATAAGATAAATCTGCCACACCAACTTCACTTTGCGACACGTTATCGGGTTTGCAAAAGGGAAGAATTTCGACACGATGGGGTCGTAACACATCCGTTTGATTTGTTGTGCTGTTGATAAACATCGCATCAACGATTTTTTTTTTCACGATGAAAAGCTCCCTTCGATCTATTAGAGGCTAATGTATTTTCGTTTTTCGCTAAGGTAATGGATGTTTCGCTGAAGCAAAGAAAGGCGGAGTATGAAAAACAGTGCTATTAAGGATAATTTATTACATCAGACAAACCTTTTGCAATAATTTGCCAAAATATACAAGTAAAAAAACCAAATGCTTCATTTATATAAGATAAACCACCCTTGTTCTTCAACTACTGTTTCGTACCAGGTTGAAAGCCATTGATTTAATATGTTGGAAAAAACGTACGAATGGCACCCGTAACTACACATGTTGAATCACTGGAAAATGGCACAAAAAAAGGATAATTATTTTTCAGTTGAAAGCTTTCCTGCTTTCCCGTTGTCACAGTCGTTCATTATCTCGACGAGTGATCAAAAGTGCATTTCACCAAATGCATTTCATTTTCGTTTCGAGTGGCCTTCAAGTGCGCCGTGATCATATCGCACAGTGAGTACCACTTTTTCATCGGAATGAGTTGACATTATGCAAAAAAAACACACACACACATAAAATCCCATCTCCCAGCTTCTCAAATACACCGGGGCGTTATCCAAAGAAATTTATTCAATTTGCATAAAAAATTCATTACTTTAAGTGAGCGTACCGGCTCTGCCCACTTGAGGCAAGTGTACTGCCGGTACTAGCACACAGAAAAAAACGACAGAACGCCATCGGCTGTGTATAGGTATGGAAATTGGCCGGGAGGATCGCAAGATTGAACGGCATAAAAAGAGACTAAAACGGGGTTCGGACCTTTTTTTTCTCTCTCTCGGCATTCTCCACCGGAGGCGGAGACATGCTATAAATTGTGCATCTTTTCATGCATTCACTAAAATGTCCCGTCCCCTTATCCAGTACCGCTCGCCAGGATCAAGCTGCGAACAGATACTGCTTATCCGCTTAGCACCGTTTGGGGTGGTCCCTGATATAATCCTCGAACGTTACTTTAGAAGCTTGTGTTGAAATGGAACTAATTTTCGTTTCAACAAACTGTAAAGAGCGCCCCAACGGGACAAGACGCTGCACACTTGAAGCGCATTGGCAAGTGGCAGTGAAGCCAGTTTCCAACCGAAGCACGGTAAGAACGCATCGACACCCTGGGAAGCACGATGCATTCGGGCACTTGTCGCACAGCGCGCGGACGACGACCAACGGCCGGAAACCCGATACCGGTGGCGAGTTTCGCGAGGAAAGTGTCACTTCGACGTATATTTTATCTGCAGGATATTTCGTTATCCCGCTGTACGCTTTCTCATTTCGAAGTAGATGATGATGGGCCATAAGAATGAAGGGGGGAAAAAAACGAAACACATTCCAGTATGCGAAGCGACAGCAAGTGGCCTATTCGCTTGGCTTTCGGCACTAGTCAGTAGTAGCCAGTGTGCCGGTAGAATGAAGAAAATTCCATAAATTTGTCACCAGAGCAAGGTTTCTGCTGGTTCGAGGTGCGGGTGTGTCTGGGGAATGTGATTGTATATGACACGGTTGACAGAGTTGTGGTCCGAGCTTGACTTAGCGAGGTTTATAGAGGGATAAAACTAATCGGACCAACAAACTGGGGTCTGCTGGGACGGGATTTCTGGACGCGGTGTGTCTGGATGAAATGGAGCTATTGTCTAGTTTGAAGTACGTGCTTAGCGCACAATGAAACAGGTCAATATGATGACCGCAGCAGCAACATCTCGTTGTGCTATTTTTCCTTGGACGAGTCAGTATATGAATATTCTAGATTATAACAAAATGGTGGACATTTAAATTGGAAAACTGCAATTTATTCCTCGTGCCGTTGAGTAGTCTTCAAAATGAAAATAAATCAGAAAGCTCCCGTCTAATGCTAACTAATCTGTTTAAACCTAGTAATGGAAATGTCCAGTCCTTCAGAGAATTAAAGATTAGCAGATTTTGGAGAAATTTTGATCGACTTTCAAAAGCCAATTATTCAATTCAATTATTTTGAGGAAAAAAACGCATTTGGACATTGGAATTGTTTGCGTTTTCACATCGGAATGAGTGTTCTGAAACCTCACAAAATTCCTGGTATCTCTTCAACTTCGAGAAACATAAGAGAAATCAATTTTTCAAACATTATTCAATATTATTCCGACCACAGCCGTACCAATGGAAGACAAAAAATACATAATTTAAACATTTTCGTTCAAAAGGAATGAAAAAAAAATCCTCGCCAAAAGAAAGGAAAATTCTAAATTGCACACAACATCATGAAAATCCATTGAGTAAATCGAGGAAACGTGTAAAGAAAAATCAATTTACCACAAAATAATGGCAATGGAGGGAGCAAGAGGCGAGAGCGAAAAAAAAAACACCCAGAAACATTCCAGCATTAGCACCAATGATCGTATAGCGTGATGCATGTGGCTATCCGTACTATACATCGCTACTGACAGCACCCGATAGATGGGCAGATACCAGCATATGTTTCGCAGTGTTCTGATTTTTTCCTTCGCGTTTTATTATCGCATAGTGCTTCCCGTTCGAACGGCACCGACACCGGCCCACCCGGTGCATATACATATCCCGGTTTAGATCACCGATTTCGCTCCGGCCACTGATGTTCAATGCACTTGACGCGCAAGAAAATGGAGTGTTCGGAAAGATTGGAGATTGGATAAAAAATATATTGGCCAAAATTGAATTGATCTAACCATTGGGGGTGGGTGCGGGGGTTGGTAACGTCCCCCCGTGCGAACGAACGAACGATGCTGACCGGTAGTTTCCGGTGCTGTAACAGATTGCTTTTGACCGCCGTTACACACCCTACCCTATATAGGCGTCGGTTAGTAGGTTGGTCATGTTGGTTCCGTGGTTTCGTGCTCAACTCGCACTAGCCGGCCAGCTACAGCTTGACTAGTGTGTTGTCGACCGCGGTGTTAGGAGGGCGGCTTTGGAAATCCTTTCCCCTTTTTTGCTGGCAAAGCCAGGTCCGCACTGGCATTGTCACGATTTTAATTGAAAGACTTATTGGATGCACGGCCATGCAATGGTGCGCCGTGTCCCCGGCGCAGATGGAGCAAAAACGCGGTCAACAGTAAACCCCTATTTACAGCAGCCCGGCCCTATCGGCCCGTTTTAGCGTGATTGAGAGATATTGAAAGGGTGAAGCAGAGAGTAAAAACTGCGAGCGAAATGTAGATCGGGAGGGAAACGGGTGTCACCTCCCTCTGTTCCAGCGGTCACACTCACTTAGTGACTTAGTTTGGGGCAGCGCAATAAACACAATCAAAGTCATTATTTACAGGTGTCTCGCTGAATTATAGTCCCTCAGCGAATTTGCACACTTTCCTGCTGCAACTATGCAGTTTAACGTGATCAGTAAAATGTCATTTTTTGCCTCTATTGAAATGATTTCAACCGAAGTGGTATACAACATTGCAGCAGGTTTTGCAATATTGCACCATCAACTTTTTACAACAAATGCAATTTAATCTGAAATGCAAAGAAAGAGAATTGATTGATTGATTGAGAAACTGGAAGTCCCTTTTCATCCGCTTGATGGGATCAGGGACGTTACACATTATGAATTTGACTTTCAATTTATGATATTAAATTTTCAATGTTTCAAATCTTGCATACAATTTTATATAAGGTTATATCTCGACGGGAAGTGACCGTGCTTTAAAAAAAAAGATCATTTTTGAGGGAAAAGTGAACAAAACATTTCATCATGGCCTTATTGCCTCAAATATTCACACTTTACACACTTTTAGGAAATTATTTCTTTAAGAAGAGAACGAAAAACAATTAAAGCTTACTAACAAATAAATAAAAATATTACATTAAAATAATAAATAAAACTTAGCAAAATAATGAATAAAATAAACAAATAAAATAAAACTTTATAGTTGGTGTATCACAAAAGCATTCATTTCGAGTAGGTTATTGAAATCGACGACAACAACAAAAGGACATCCTTATTGGAATTATTCCAATTTATGCATATTTCCTGCACAGCGCGGACCAATCACGCGACTGTGCTTCTTTCTATGGACGGGATGGAATTCTTTCAACTCAGCCGCAAAATATGCACAAATTGGTTTTGCTGTCGCAAACCTGTTGCGTGCACGTGTTTGGACTCTTTTGTTGAGCATGATTCACTTTGATAGACGCATTTGCATGAAAATAATAGACCTTCTGCTTTCCGTTTTTATTATGAACCCCCTCCACCTGCCTTGCCGTCTTGCTTCACTCGCTGTTTGCTCTAGTAACGCACTAACCGAGAGTGGGAACGCTGCAACCAGCAGCGAATTGAACACCGAAAACAACGATATTCAATTGGAAAAGCAACATAAAATTTTAGGTACATTAAAACCGATATTCGGATCGTCGCCAAAAACAAAGTTCCCCCCCTTAATCGATCGGTAGCTGTTGTTTTTCCTTTCATACTAAGGCTTGCCACAAACCAATGTTTCGCCCATCGCCCAGTTTACCCGAATTGCGTTAAGGTGACCAGAAATGGCTAACAATAAAAAACAACAACAGCACATTACCTTAAAACGAACTTCATTGCAAAACAAAAATACGAAACACACCTTTTACTGTGTGTATGTGCGAGTGCGGATTGCCATTTCATTTTATGCATGGTTGTACAAAAAATGTTTCCACTCAACACACAGCATCACACTTTTCACGATACACGTTTGTTTGTTTTTTTTTTTTGACAGGCTCACACCACCCTACTAAAAAGAAAAAGCTTGTCCGACCAGGCGCGTTTATTTATTCATTATAGAGCTTATTTTCATTTTTATTGGAAATTCATTTTTATTACCATTGGCACTTCGGTTTGCAAATGCGCGTTGGGCTTTTGCACCGGGCAGGCGATAGAAGGTGTATCAGATTTGCACCTATTTTTTTTTTTCGCAAAAGCACGAAACGGTTTAAGGGTTAAGGCTGTGGCAAAAGGCAGTGCAATTTTGCACCCCAAAAAAGGTTTAATGCACTTTTTACTTTCGTTGCCGCGTGCAATTGATGTTAATCTGCTACCAGCGGTGCAGCGGAGGGGTGTCGGTTGGGTAGATTATGCTTTGCTTTCCAAATGATCCATCCACTGTGCTTTACTTTCGCTCTCGATTGGAAAAGCGTTTTTTTTTTGTAGCCCTTCGCGTATGTAGTGTATACCGATCAATTCCATTTCGGGAAATAAATTTATAGATTAAAATCCACCTGAGTTTGATCGGTCTCCTTTTCATTTTCATGCACATTTGCCTGCGCAAGTGCACTCAGGCGCTATCATGCATGCAAAGATATTCGTATTTCGAGATCGCATGATGGTTTTTCTTTCAACAGATATAAGATATACATTTTATTGAAAGAAAAACGTAAATTGATAACTGACTTAAGTTTTATTGAAAAAGTTGGAGTTCTTAAAATTTACTTCTGTAGTCATCGGAACAAACGGTGAAGAAGTACTTGGACAAGATGTTTTGTGAAAGTACCAATAGCTTCAACTCCGAAGCATGTTCTTCAACAATTTTGAGGCATTATAATCTAGTTGTAGTTGGGGCGGTCTGATGGCATGATGGTAACGGCGCCGGTCTTCAACACGAACGGACCGGACCAAAATCCCATCTGGACCAATCCCTTACTTAGGGACTTACTATCCAGCTTCGGATAAATAAAGCCACAGAAAGTCAGAAATGACACGCCTAGACCTCTGGAGGTTGTAGTGCCAATTAAGAAGATAATCTAGTTCTGGTCAACCTCTAAATCGCTCAACGAAACCCTTATTCATCACCTTTTTAAAAATATACTTGGTTAAAATTAGGACTATATATAGAACCTATTTATCAATTTTTTGCATCTGCGAGACATGGACTCTATCCCATTCTGACGAAAATCTCATTAAAATTGTACGATGATCTCTTTAACGTGCAATCAATTAGACTCGCATGGGTACGGTTGGCTGTATCATGTCATTAGAATGATATCGGTCGAACCAGACCTTGTTAGCTCGTCTACAAGAGAACTCTTGTACTATACGGACACTGCGATGCAATTTTAGAGCAATAAGCAATCTAAAGTAGATGATAAATGTATCTTTTCTTCTTTCGTAACTCCATAGCCATTTGAAGTCAGCCTATTTTTGCAAAGGCCAAAGAAAAATCAAGTGCTTATAATGAAAATAAATCAACAGTATCATGATGGTACAAAAAAAAACCTTTTATAATTAACATAAAATACATGAATGAACATTACATGATTCCCTTTTAGCTTCCAATTAATGTGTACACGATGTGCTATTATCATTTCATCCTAAAATGTATTAACCAGCCTACTGGTCAGACTTTCTCACAAAGTTTAAGTAACACAAAGCTTTACAAAAGAGCACTCTAAAGAGATGCTTATCTTCCCAAAAAGTTGTTCATTTGATGAACACCGTTGGCTATCATACTACGGCAAGCATGCACATGCGATAAATTTATCACGAGCTGCAATCAACCATACCACTGAACACTGAAAAGGAATATCCCTAACAACCTCAAAGACAACAAACCATCACCGGTGGCAGCAGGAACCCCGTGCCGGTAGGGCGCAGGAAAACATCAAACTACGGCAGTGCTTCGTGTGATCTAAAATTCATCAGTCAGCTCTGCACGCCTGCCTGCGTACGGAACGCCAATTACTGTTGGCGAATGGGCAGGGTGCCTTATGCTAAGCTTTGGCCGGAACTCACGCGGGTATGCTAAACGGTTGGATGCGCGTGATGTCAAATATTTACTTTTCCAAAGCAAACTGGCGGACACCTTCCCCATTCCACATCGGCCATCCACCTCCCTCGGGGCGGGGAACGTCTCTCTTTCTCGCCGATGAGTTGTTGAAACACACGCATCATCCTGTTGTGTAGGAGGCGTTGAGCTGATAGCTGCACAAAGAACGAAAACCCATGTGCGCACAAATAAAGCCAAGCAAGGTGTAGAAAATGGAATGGAAGCAACGAAAAAAAAAAACAACACGCACGGAACAGAACAGATTGCCATTGTGAATTGGATTGGGTGTGCACAGACCTGGCCAGGAAATGATAGGAAAACGAATCTGAAATAAAACAACAAAATATACCACCGCTAGGCTCAGGCCTACCAACAATTCACCGGCCACCGCTCCACTGGTGGCAATTTGCCGATACCACCGACGGCACCTTCCGGCGTGAGAAAACCGCGTGGGAAATTTGGGCGCTTTCCCCAGGAGCTTTTTGTTTTAACCGTCCCGTGACAACCCGATGCAGGATCGTTACCAGCCGGCTGATGTTTTTCGTCGATCACGCAAAACCCGCAACTACCGGCAAATACACGTGCGCACCCGGACACACTCACAGACACACCGGGAACAATAAAATATTCTTGCTCCGACAAAACGCCACCGTAGAGGTTTGACGTCAGCCAAACGCATCAAGCCGTGGACTGTGTGTCTGTGGGCGCTTCAGCTTTTGGCGTCGGTGTTTAAAAATTCCTTTTGCACGTTTGTACTATTGTACGATCCCGTGCCGGTAGCTCACGGGCGGATGTGAATGTGTACAACGTGTGAGCTATGCGCGCCAAAGGCCACATAAAGTGCGGGACCAAAGCGCAACGGTAGTAAAACAGGATGAAAAACGGACTTTGAGCCTGGCAAATGGTTGTGGTGTGGAGCGTTGTGTTTCCTACGCGTACTTGAATACCGTGCTCATTAGGCGTACCCCGGGTGAGATTGGCAGATCTATGCATACCTATTGTAATTGAAGAGACGTGTGTGATAACCACAGGGTGTATCACTATGTGAATTTTCAAAGATTTTTTTCCAAATTACTTACGAAGCAGTATATTCGTTTTTGTAATATATTGTTTTCGTTATTTAAATCGGCTATTTTACAAGTTGTTTCGTCACTTTTTGAAGATAAAATCGCTTAAATGGTCTCTAAACACCCATCATGTTGACGCGATATTGAATCTTTTGATCGCATTTGAACCCGATATATTCAAATGGTAAGAGATTGTCCAAGAACCTGTGGAATTATATTTCATCAAGAAAGCAGTTCTCTGGGAACGACATTTTATTCTGAGTAAAGTATTGCGTCCGTGAGATTGAACAGCTTTTTTACAGTTTGTGTAGAGGTAGAGGAGTGATACATCCTGCTTAGAGGTTAGTTGAACATTGAAAGAAACATAAAGTAAGACTTATCAAACTCTCAAAAATCTCTTTCATCTTCGATTTTAGATATCTTCCGCTCGACATTAACGTTCCCAAATCTAGTTGTGAAGGAAAGAGCCGAAGAAAAGCTTCTAAGAACTTGTTTATTTTAGATCGTTGAAAGAGGCATTTTTGCAGCATTTAGAATTGATTGTGTAAAAAAGAAGGAATGCCATACGAAGGTTGACTATAATCAAATATTTTCTGCTGGAAGTAATGCAAATCTGCACCAGATTCCCGCTCCAAAAAAAACACAAAAAACAAAAGATATCAAAATCTGATTTATGGTAAACAGCTGTTTAAACAAGCGATGAACTAACCAGCGCTGCAGTGAACACATTTTCCACCTGAATATGAATATACGGTGCTACACACTGATGCTGCCACTATTTGCCGTCCGTTATTTATGCACTGAGCCGCTGACAAAATGTACAAAGTGTCTATTTTGTTTTGCTGTAGTTAGTTTTAAACATTGCACTGTCAGCGCAAAACAATACAAGCATCGTATCTATTCGTTGCGGATAGAACGCGAACAAACGTGTGCGAGCTACAGACCGTCAGGGTAAAAGGTAAACGAAGCACCATCCGGGACAGTGGCCCGTAACAGTAACGGCACATAACTATTTACTTATGCGTATCGTATTGCGAGTAAATTCGGTCAGTCGCGACCCTTTTTTGGGCGTTCACGCAATGACCCTTCCCCCGCACAACGGCAACGGGAGCATTCGAATGAAAAATTTAATGTTTATTCGGGGATTTATGATTACAGCGGTATACACGTACGTACGATTTCACCCGGAAGTCGTGCAAAACGGTCAAAGCACCCGTTCGCTGAGTACATTGCAAACTGTACAAATGCTACCACTGTTGGTACAGGATGGCTAGCAAAAGTAAACGTGGGCCGTGTATGCCGTCTGCCCATCTCTGTCCCATGGTAAATATCGCACTAAAAGCCAGTCAGTATCATTGTGCCCCAAATTCACCAGCACCTGCAACACCCGGAATATTCGGAAAAGGTTCACGCAGTGAAAGTCCACACGAAAAAGCGGACGCCTGGTGGCTCACGGTGGGAGAAAGCGAGTGCAACCGTACCGGGGGGGGACGAGGGCGAACGAAAGTGTGACAGAATCCGTGCACCGAACCGAGGCGAGGAAACGATTACCACAACTCACAACAGAGAGAGAGAAAGAGAAAAAGAGACACACACACATGCGCTGTATAATTAATGGGATTATATTCGGGTTGTGCCACTGATTAGCTAAAGCTAACCTTCCTCATTCCCGCGCAAAAACGGATTGTTGCGGCGAACCGGTATCGGAAGGAGCAAAGTGTCCTGGCGCTAACAACCCTGATTTAAGTCTGATTAGTTGTCTCCAATGGTACGATGGGTACGCTGGTGTAGCGTACACGGCGGGGCCAGTGTCGGTCGGCAACGGCGGCAAAGGATATTAGAATTATTATAAAAGGGGATAATGATCTAATTTATTTGCTTAACTAAAACATGCTCGTGTCGCGACTAATGTTGAGATTAGATGTATCGCTATTATCTTGCGGTGTTGTGTAAGTGTGTCCAATGTGGCAGAAGCACCGCTTCGGTACTTTGCGGGATGTCTTTATCGTACCAATAACCATTACGATCCTTGGTTTAGCCAAGCTTTGGTAAATCGATCGTTGGATGGATTAGAACAATTCGCACACTCTTTTGTATTGAGAATTATGAAGTAAGTTATTTATAAAACAACTAAACACCAATAACATCGGTCTAATTTTAAGTATAAAAGTCAAAATATTAAAGGAAGTACACACCGGAACATTTTAAATGGAATTTATTATAAATTTAATTAAAATTATATTTTATTTCTTTAAAGTGATACTCAGGGCATATTATCCACGAATTAAAAAATACTGAAAACTGTTTCAAGTTACGAATACCATTTTTTTGTTTAAGTTTCTATTTTCATACCGCATTCCAAATGGCAGAAACCATTAAATGTTGTTTAATGTAAGGTAGAAAAATACCTTTTTTACCCTGCATTTACATTATCACACAGTCCGTTAGCGGTTGTTGAAAAAAATCCTTATCCATTCGCTCTATCGCTTGCTGGCAAACACGTGCGGGATATAAACGAAGAGAGCAAACCGCACGAGAAGCCACTGCGACAAACAAGACACCGGGCAAAAGAGCCTGGTGACTGTTTACACCTGCTAACCGTCATTTAGCCGTCAGCCGTAAACGATGCAACCATATGCCGTAGCCAACAAGTGCCCAGGTTTGCTGCAGGCTACGACTTCCCACAGATGGCACCCTGGGTCTGGGACACGTCAGCACTTTGGCTTTTCTCGTGCTCTCTCCCGGGGAATGATAATGTGCTTTTAAGTGAATTTTCCCCTTCGTAGTGCACTGTCTCGCACGTAGCTGGTGTCCGTGTCCGGATGCTTTGTCCGCATTCGAATGCGCTTTTGGGGGAGACAATCGTCTACCGTACGCACACGCATTCCCGCACAAAGACAGTGGCCTTGCGCTTGACCACTTAACTACGCCTAAACCGTGAACCGCATGCAACATCCTGCACCTGGCTCGGGTTGTACGGTTAGCTTTAATTGGTTCGCTTGCTGGTGAACGGGTCGGCACTCGGCTGAGATCCCATGCGATAATAAGAGAACTCATCGGTTTAGCTGCCAATCTATTGCTTGTTTTGAGATGCAGTTTGGTGCCCCAACATCGGTGTGATTATAATTTTACGAGGAAATACTTACAAATGTTCCACATTTTTTAAACCGACTTTAACTGAGAGTACACACCTGGAAAAAAGAAGAAAAAAAAACATATTTTTGTTATAAAAACAACACGGACATGATTTTTTAAAAATATCCCCATTCGGTGAAGGCTAACATGGACGTGATATTAATGCTATACATTAATGTGTTGACAAGCTCAATACCGATATCAATTTTACCAGCTGCTTCTCAATCGCCATAGGCAAACCGCATCAAAACCCCGGGAAGCCAGAGCAAGAATCTCCCACCGAATCGACCGTTTCATGGCGTGTTGAAATCAAATTTCTAACATTCCCCACAGCCCAACACGTGTACGCAAGCATTACCGAGTGTGAGGCTTCGTAGCTCCACCGATGTAAATGTAGCTTCCATCTCATGCCGTGCACTCCAGTCGAGTGCTTTTCTTTCGAGACGAAGTAGAAAAGCCTTTTTTCTACATTAGCGGAAAACCAACCCAAAACCTTCTACATCTCGAGTGGGGTATGCGAATCGGTAGAATTGCAATTCAAAGATTCGCTTCGAAGAGATTTTGAAATTGCAAATGATACCATACACGTGTTGATTCATTTTTTGCCCAATGGATCATTTGTAGGATTTCCTTTTCTCGAGCAAAATCTTCACATTCACAGGCGGGCTGGCGCGATGTTTCAATCTGATACGGCCCTTTATCTATTTCCAGCTTCAGAATGTGAATCAATAGATCGATTAGTCCAGAATGAACCAAAAGAATATCAGGTTGGTTGGGAATGTATGCACGAGAATGTCTGACTGGTCTGGTGTAACAAGCTGTTAGGGATGAAATTTATTAAACTGAACATATAACATTGAATTATCAAATAATGTTGGAATCAATTTATTTAAAAACAAAGTTCTATTAACATTCTCAATATGACCTACAACATTCGGTAGAAATGTGAAATTAAATATTCCTTTATCTAAAAAAACAGTAATAATAAACAATAAAATATTACTCGCGAAAGCGATAGTTATCGAGGCAATTAAATGAAAAATTATTTCCTGGAAACTATTTGCAAAGCATACGATACAAAGTTTAGAAAAAAATTCTCTCAAACCGTTACTACACATATGTTGGTAGTAACGAATGTCAGAATTCCATCAAAATACAAATCCGCTCATCGTTAGGCAAAACATTCCCGCGGGAAGGCGGTAATTGATTGTAGCGCTGTAATAATCAATGCAGTAACGTACCATCAAACGGTGGCACCTAGCATTGCGTTAATAACTATTTTGTCAGGAATTTAGCACAAATTGTGTTATGCATAAATATGATACCGCACATCTCCCTCCCGATTTGAATGCAGCAACAGCAGGCGTAAATCGTTTTATGAACAATTCTCTTGTATAAAATGAAAAAAAAGCTATTGATGATTGCCACTTCGTTATACCTACGATAATAGGCACAGCCTACTTCGATGCAATATTAAACATTCACTAATTGCATTCACCGGTTAGTATGGGGGTGCTTGAGTGCTATCGGAAATGCACTGATCAATAAAACATCCTCAACGGTATCAAATGTTTGGGCGGGATCATGTTGAACGGTATGCAATCCGGTTAAACGGGGTTATTTTTTATTCCGTTCGTTCATCTATTTATTTGCTTGTTTGTAAACAAACATAAATAGCCATTTCACTTTGATCTTGCTCTGAAGTACCGATAATGAGTGTCTCTTGGTCGACTTTTTTGTTGTTGTTATTGTACATTTAACATTTTTCCCCCAGTCCATTGACATGCGTGCTTTCATAATTTCACCGGAACCAATTTTCACTATCCGCATCCGGATAATGGAAAATCACTGAGCGGTGAGGGTTGAAGTTGATACCATTAAAACGTGAAAAATGATCCACCGGATGCATCGGGCTGCGGTTTACAGACCAAAGAAACCATTATTGAATTTCAAAAACAGCCAGCCGGAGCTCGCAAACTGTATGGCTCTAGCTCAGAATGAGAGGGGGGCAAAAAAAACGCAAAACACAACAATTACATTGTAAAACCACAACCCGGTCGAGTAGCTTACACGACGGCAGGAATAGTTTATGAATGTTTCAAAACGAACCAACGAGCCGTAAAACATTGCGCTGCTGGTTAAAAATAAAATGAAAGATACACCTTTGCACTCTGTCCTTGTTTCAGATCTTTCAAGAGGAAAACGTTGTCATTTTTACATAAAGCAAGTGGAAGGAAATTTAATTATCTTCCCCACCGGCCTTCATACTGTGCCTAGCGTAGTTATTCCTTCGACTGAAACGCTACAAGGCGAACAGAAAATTGTACACCATGACCACAAGAAAAGTTCATTTTCCCTCCTATGATCTTGCGGAGCTGAAGTGAACCCTCGCAACAATGGTGCGAAGCAAAAAAAAACACAAAATAAATTTACCGCATTTTCCCTCTTTCATTGCAGTCTTCTTCCGGGGCGACACTGGAAAAGGCGAGCAAAGAGGCGAACCGTGCGCGAAGTGCGTCACCCATTCGAGAACATAATCCGTGTCGAAACGAAGCCAATGAAGCCACCCCGGAACTGCTGACTCGGTTGAACTGCGGCCATTCTCTTTCACAGGGTACCATCGAAAAAACTCGCACCGAAAACCACTGCATAGTATTGCTACTTTGACCATCCACGTCGACGGCTCCCCGGCAAGAAATCCTCCTGTCTAGACGTCTACGGAGAATGGTTTTATAGTCTTTCAAACTAAAACAAAAAAAACAAAAGAACTACCAAACAGGCGAAAAGCTTCGTTCTGGCTGTGTGTGACTGAGTGGGTAGGATTTTCCAGCTCAACACCAGACTTTCAAATTATTGGCTGCAAACAATGTGCTTGCAGCTGCAGCAAGTGTGACAAGGCGTCGGGCGTTTTTTTGCGAGGAAGGATGATGGCGCTCAGTGGCGGAAGAATATCGATCACACTCATTTGCGTGCCGCACGTCGGCAAACCACCGCCATTGTGGGGTCTCGGTAATTATACTCTTGGGAAAGCTTTCGTTTTAACTCGAAAACGAATCACCACGGGGTGGGCCTTGATTTGGAATTTAATAACTTTTCATATAAAATATTACAATTCCTGTGATTGATATGCAATGTATTTGCATGCTTTTCAATGCTTTAGTCGCACAACTTTTAGCCGGTTAATTTACTCGCCCATTGAAACAGCATCAAAGAACAAAGCACAACCACAAAGCTCATGGACTATTTGTCTGGGTATCAGTTCGTTTTCCTGTAGCTCTTCCAAAGAACATTTTTTACGCGGTTAAGAACCGAACTCGAAGAACTCGGAGGTAGTTCTCTTTGTGGTTTATTTGTGTGTGTCCTTTGCCGGTTGGCGCGAGTAGAGAATCGGTAAACTAATAGGCTAACCACAATGCTAAAAAGTTAAACTAACTAGCTCTGAGCTTTGACCAATACTGCTTTTTGCAACAAAAGGGGTTCAACTTGAACCGAATTTTCATCACATCGGGTTGGTTGAATATACAGGTGATGGTGAGAGAAACCATTTATAAGGTAGCAATTTCTAAAAGTCTGTAGTACGAATACTTGAAATGAATTTTAAGAAGAAGACAAATCAAAGAAATGAGCATTTGGAGTACAAAAGAAGTCTCTAAACGTTGGAAAATTCTTGCTGATAGTAATATTAAAATAAATATTTTGCCTTCCTTCTTTGATTTTCAATGTCTAAAAGTCATAAGACATTATCACTCAGTTATTCACTAACCCGAAGACTCACTTAACGGACGGTAGAAAAAAAAAGATTACTTAACTAGATCAAGCCAATTATCAGACGATAGTTCTTCGCTAAGTTACTGAAAAATTAGATCAAATGAGCAACTTTTGTTATCGGCTTAGCGAGTAAACGTACAGCACCCACCGTACAACGTGACGATTTTCCCCTTTTTTTTTGCTTTCTTTGCTGCCGAAAATGTTGACTGTCAAATGAAAAGGATTTGATGAACAGTTAACTGAAAGATTAGCGCAATAGTGCAGTAGCGGAAGCTGTAAAAGTCAATCCCCGTTGAAGTTGTGCAATCCTTAACGAATGGGTAACAGTGGGAGAGCTTATGCGCTGTGAAGAGTTTGTGCGATATTGGACTGGGAATGAAAGTTCAAGAGGTGGTGAAGGTAAGTTGTTTGTAGTAAATATCATTCTATTTACATGAGTTTTCATACTTGTACGATTATGAAATGTAAACTTTATATATTTAGTCATAAAAATGGACTAATCATCATAGCTTGACAACTTGTTTTGTTTGACAATAATTAATCGTGGATTAAGGATGGCGTGGCGTAAGGATAGCCTTTAGAAGTTGGCTATACAATTCTATACAGATCCTTTAAATTTCTTGGAATAATCATTGTAATATCCATAGAAATAATCCAAACAATCATCAATTTCATTATCTACCAATGTACTTCGGATAAACGCAGACACAATGTATATGTGTGGACCAGTTACAAACTTCACTACAAACACCATATACTGACCATGACACGTCTTCGGCAGCATGCCCCCATTTCCACTGTGGTTAAACAACAAAAACAACTTCACCAACGGCTACTAGCACAGCTCCTCGGGTATATGTGACCGTAAAATGTCATGTTGAAAATTTATAGTCCCTTTTTCCACAGCAAAAAGGGGTGCTTCCTGAGCGTGTGTTGCAAAATAAAAGCAACAAAAAAACACATCTACACATTTTCACACAGAAGCTAGAGACTTCGCACAGGCTTACAATGCCCCTCTGCTTTCCCCTAGGGTTGTCGGAATACCAATCAACCCTGCTAGGATGGTTTCAAACTGTTGCCATGAAATTGTTGGCGACAGGAACTCAAGTATCGTTTGAAATTGGAAAGCGAAGCAACAAAATGTGCCCTCAACAGTGGCGGGAGCACACGGCACCGGTAAGCGTTTTGGGAGCATACAAGCGACTGCGGTGGATTCCGCAATGCCAGACCAAAGAGTTGTATTCTGTGACGGAAATCGCCCAGACGTGTCTTTTCAGCCGCAGGCAACCTTTACCGTGCCAGGTGTAAAACGATTAATGTAATTCTATGTCGATTGGTGTACAGCAGTGCAATGCATTTATTATGACACGCTTTCGAAGGTTTCCAAATAATATTAAATCAACATCTTTCAACATATTTGGTACAAGTAATTTAATAAATTAGACTTAGGATATCAAGCTGGGGAGCGAATATCGCACAAAAATCTCACAAACCACAATCATTTGTGGTATGTTTTAAATGTTTTGCTCGATATCTGATTGAAAAAGATAAGACAACAGTATGCCACCAACAGATAATGGTAAACCACATCCAATTCATTCCCACTTCCCGAGCAGCTACTCGATAACGATCAGAGTTTTTTTTTTCGGTTGCTTCGATACGAAGAGAAAAGTTTCCCGTCTGCCAATTTTATCTGGCCCGGTACATGGTCGAGCAACAAGGAGGAAAAGGTGTTTTACTGATTTGTTTTGTTTCAATTTAAACGAAGCGTCAGAAGTTGTAATTCGAACAATGAAGAAAAAATTAATTAAGTTGTTTAGCTTAGTATTTTGGGAGTATAAAAAAAATATTAAAAACTAAAAATATTGCACTGTAGAACTTTATAGGACATTACATTTACAAATCTAAATGCCAAAAATAAACAAGCGATAAAATAAAGTAAAATATGGCACGTTCGTTCGCTACGCAGCCTCTTAACATCGCGCATTCGCTCGTCATTAGAGCACGTTTAGGTTGATGATGTCTTATTTCATTACCGGTGGGCAAACAAACGCTCCACCACATCATTGCAAAATGGACGAAACGTCAGCAGTCCGGACACTCAATCAGCATCATGATCCCCGCAAGCACGAGTGCATTACGTTATGCTTTGGCTGCTTAGTAACGTTTTAAAAGCGCTCTAAACGATGGTAGGCAAACAGAAAGAATAAATTTCAATATGAACCAACGTCAACAAGCACATCGGCGGAGTCATTGAGTGAATCATCCGGTCCGGGCATTCCAGCGAGATTGAATCTCGGTATCGTTTAGCAAAGGTAAACAGGACATCAATTTCAAATGAAATATTGGACGAACAGACAGTGTGCGGAAAACCGCAATTCAACGAATAAATCAACCATAAACGAGAAGACCAATAATTACTTTTATTATATCTTTTTAGCTTAAGGTTCATGACTTTCATAACACCAAACATTGGAATAAAAAACAAAAATTGACCAATAACATAAACTGAAACACAAAATTAATCAAATGGAAAAAGTAAAAACGGTTGTTGAATGATTAGTTGAGGAGCTGTTTTACAATAAGAGCCCAGAAATATAAGGATAAGAGTTATTAGTTACCACATCATAACCATAAAAAATAATTTTTCGTGTACTTTAGTACCACTACAAACGATAATCTTCCCATATTCGAAAAAAAGGCACATAATTAGCTGCTGACGGATTGACTCACTCATTTCCGACACAAACTGAATCCGACAGACTTTTATCGTGCCCATTAATTTTTACCCATTAAAGACCCGATATAGGAGGCCTGGTTTTTGCTTGTTTCATATTTAATGAATGAACACGAGTAACATAGGACACTGGAGTAACACATTACATGAATGGATGTTGTTGAAAACCGAACGGAAAGAGAGCTAGAGGACAGTTAGTCACTAGTGGAAAGCTAGGGCCGTAACAGTGAGGCAACTTCAACCACAACGATTGCCATTTTTGGTTGCATACTTTATGAGGATTTACGTACCATCAACACTTTTCAAATGTTCCTACAATATTATGGACATCTATTACTGAGTGAGTGAATGTTCGAGAATTCGAGAAACTTTTGATGATGACTAATTTGCCCTTAAAAGAAAAAAAAATTGAACTAAGGTTATGGTAAAATAAAATTAAAGCTCCATTAAATAAGTTGAAACGTAGGAATTCGCTTCAATTCAAACTCAACCAAAAGGTATTTAAGGTCCATTAAAGCTTTCCGTAGTCAGTACAATAAAAGTGGCTGTCGATTGTTGGGTGAACGAGTAATAAGATGCGAGGGAATAATAGCAGCACCGCAAAGCACCCATCCTCAATCGTTTGCATAGAAACGCTTTTGAAACTCACAACACATAGGTCCGAGTTATCTTTTCAGCGGCCCTACGTTTTCGTTGATGTGTTGTCATATCACTTCCGGGAAAGCTATACCTACTCCCAACTATAACTAATGAAAACATCCAACAGCTTCTACGAAACGGATTGATTCGACCACAATAACCCATATCTAACATTTGACACAATCTTGTAGAAGATTTTGAAGTTGAAGAAAACGTTTAAAGTCAGATTCCACTTAATATTTCCCTTCTGCAAGCGATACGAGTAACTGATTTCCTTAGGAAAAGGGAAAAGGTTGGAAAAAGCACAGAAATATAAGTATCTGCTGTTAGATATTTTGTGATGGAAACTAAATTTGATATACGGGACGAGGAGATGTTATTCTAGAGAGGAAATTTTAGTACAAAGTATATGTCTGTAGCACAGTGGCAACGTTCAACCTGTGTTGGAAAAAGGACTCACCTTGGAAGTGGGTGGAGTGAGATCAGAAATACAAACTTTCGTCGGGAAATGTGTCACCCAAATTCATGAAACCAACGAACCGGAAACAGTTTGCCACGAATGAAGCTTGTATCGATTTGATTAAATAAACATTCGACTTTAATGTTTTCTTCCACCCACACAGAGTGAACAGAAGACGTTAGTTTCTCGCACGATGGAACGCGAAGGAAGAATGACCTGAACATTGAACCATTGCTCGTACTGAAATTTGGAATTCAGCTTTAAACTAAATCTGACCACAATAAAATTCACACCAGAATTCACACAAAATGTGCACCGAACTCTGCTTTAATGAATTCAAATACACTATCAGGCGCTAGCTATATAGGAAAATCGGTTTCAAGCCGTGGAAATTATTATCAACCGAACTAACCACCGCAACACCTCGGACGGCATCGAACCTGTAGCGGAAAAGTGAGGAAATATCCTCAGTTTAGTTCCAGAGATAAATTGAAAACTTGCTCATGCGCTCATTAGTTTGCACCAACAACCACCACCGGCAGGAAGCATTTGAATTGGGCAGCAGCTGTACCAACCACCAACAACGGCCAGGGGGAAATAGTGTGATTTAGGAAGCGAGAGATCCGATTTAGCCGTAACCATGCAACGAAACACATAACCTCTAACCTAAAACAGTAGATGAAAATAAAAAATAATAAACCTCTTTTACCATTCCAACCATCTCCTGGAGCACCGCCGGCGAAAAAGCTACCGCTTCACGGAGCATAAAACTAATGAATAAAATTTTCCACCACATCCCAATGCTGCCTTTGCCGATCGTACCGATTTCATAATCACCGGTCATCCGTTCCGCACACCGGTAATCATCAAGGGGCGGTTTTTCGAGGACTAACGAAAATCCACCAACTATTTTTCACGGCATTACTCATTCCGGCCATAAGGGTTCCGTGGAGGAAAACACGGAAATGAAAAGTTTGACGGTTTGCGGGTAACGCGTACACCACGCTACATATACATACACAACACAGGAAAAGTGTACATTGCAGGGCACCACCAGATCGGTCCAGGGGCCAATAAATTAAAGAGTTGTGCTATCCGGGATGGTTTAGCTATAAGTTGTTGTTCACCGTACAGTTCTAAGTTTTGCTCAATCGAGGAGAATGAAGTTAAAATTAATTAAAAAAAGGATAAACTTAAAAATCCGCTTATGGTGGATAATGCTTAAAGTGGAGCCCATCTTTAATATCGAAAAGCTTTCCTTCCAGGTGAGCGAATAAACCCGATTTAAATCCATATTGATGCGGCACCGATACAAAATATTGACCGAGCGTCTATATTCCAACGATAGTCAAAGTTCCGGCCTGCCGATAAGCGTCAAAAGTTTTTCAATTTACGGTCGTTTAATGTTGAAACTTCTCTAGCAAGATCACATGCACGATATTATGCTGATAATGTAAAGTTCCTAGCACAAATGGTTTTTCCCAAAAACCCATGGCGCTACATGGTTGTGCGATGTAGCACAATATGTTTATACATTTTGCACGTTAACAATGTCAACATAGTTTAACGCAATTGAAGCACAAATTCCAATCGCTTATTTACGGGAAGCTTTTTTTATCGCTTTTATTGAAAAATGAAAGGTATATGAAAATATTTCAAATAAATTCGGCGAAATTTACATAGTTTTTCAAAAGTTTAGCTTTTTGTTGCTCCATTTACCAAAGCGCCCATCTGTCGCACCGGTGCTTTCGAATGTCCTGGTGAGAGGTATGCGCACTATTTCACTCCTCCCGGATTGATTGATCTAAATCGCTGCCATGGCCACATTCATGCCATGTCGATTGATTGGCGAAAAAAACAGTGTACATGCACAATTTTTCTACTCTCTTGCAAAAGTTGCCACAAAGAAAAAAAAAGGAAAAAAGGGAACAGTGTGTTCAGGGACCACATCACCAGCTCCGGATTCCATGTATACATATCATAATTTTCCATTCCATTTGTTCTCGGTTTTGTTTGTGTGTCGCCGTAAATTTTTTTGCATTCCGACGAGCTTTTTTTTGTACTTCAACCTCTGTAGCATTCCAGTAACAAAGAAAAAAAAAAAAGAGCGCGAACCTAAAATCCTTGATTTGTCCCTACATTCCATCCATTAGAGCGTGTGCGCACTTTGGTTCGCGGTACCGGCCCTATTACATTTTCCATTGCGTTCCGGCAATGCACGGGGCAATGAAGAATGGTTTGCTGGACGAATGTTATACCTCCACGGCAGTACATGGTACAGCGCACACAGGCAGCGCTTTTATTCACCTAATCTTTGATCTCTCACAGAGCATGAACAGGCCGTGTCCTACATCGGAATGCATCTTTCTGTGTGTCGTTTTGTGAACCGTTCGTGTGGATAAAAGCAGTTGCAAATCAGTGATCGGGATGTACTACTCGTACGGTTAACTAAGTCGCGAACATGTCAACGCATTCTGCTGTAGTGAAGTAGATCTGTTATCACTACTACTTGGTAATGTCGGAGAAATACCGACTAAATTAGTACTTAGGCCTTTGGATGAATTATGTCGATGGTTTAAAATAATATTGAACACTTTTAAAAGCGTTAACACTGGAAATCCCGCGTGCTTTAAGTGGATTTGATTGGTAGATTCTATAGAATGTACATCTAAAACTTAAGCCTAAACTACAGAAGTAGTACAATCGTAACCAAAATAAATTTATTAAAAGGATTTCTTTGGAGTTGAGTGAATCAGATTCGTGAATCTAAGTTAATTTTTAAACTGAATAAATTGTATTAAATCTCTATTCTAATCATTCGTGAATTTTTTTATATTCATGAATTTTCAAAGAATCCTTAGGGATCTCAAAGGTTAATGAATTCTCAAACATGCAAAGCGTTTTGAATGATCATGAAGCCTCCGAGATTCGTAAATCTTTCCGGAAACATAATTGTAGGATTACTTTTAGTCGTTATGCTTCAAAAATAAAAATTAAGCTGGATTATATTTGAATATTTTTCTGAGTTGTTCATTGAGAAAAGCGATATGACAGTCAGTCGTCAACTATAGAATTATCAACCTTAAAAAATATTGTGGTTGGAACTAGATAAACTGGTCAAACGGAACGGTCGGACAGTTCTCGTGTTGTAGTAAACTTTTAAATTCAACAAACACAGCAATAAAGTAAAATTTTAGAGAAAAAGCATTAATAACAACACAGCACTGATACGTTATATCTAGAACAGCAAGAATTTGTGACACTTCTACTTATCACATACATCAATGTTACTACCACGAGCCACAAAGACATCTCATAAACCATCCCTAGCCTACACGTGTGAAAAAAGCCGTCCTGCGTCAACATGGAACCGTGGTGTCATACGAAAGGTGTTAAAATATGTCGCGACTATTCGTGTTCCAACGTAAGAGAGTTAAAAAAAAATGCCCCCAAACATGGATTCGTCCCATTTTGGGTCCCATTATGTGTAGGGTGAACCGTTACCCATCGCGCGGCCTTACTTCCGACGGCGGGCTCTTCCGGTACGTGATAAGGTGCCGCACAGAGAGTGCAGCCTAATCGTACGTAATATTTCTTCGGCCAGCGAACGATCCGTTTTCCCCGGTGTGTTCACCCCCTGCTTCTCGTCTATTCGCAAACCATCTCCTCGCATCCCATCGATGATTACACGGTCGGGTTGCTTTCAACGGGTGAAGAATGGGTTTGTGATAGTATTCTAAAGGGAATGTGAAGGATACAACAGCAACCAAAAAAAATAACATAACCAAAACCATTTGGGGGCGACAGAGGGGGACAAAAAAACCCTGGCATGCATAAACGGAGCCCACGCGCATGGCAGGGAAAGAGCTAAAAGACAGCAACCATCCATTGCTCGTTTTCCACGTTAAGGCGAGTTGTCTGTGTGTAAGTATGTACCCATGCGAAACGATTTCACGTGCAGAAACACATTCAAATCGGTGGTCTACAGTTGCAACCCCGCCGGTGGGGAGGTCCTTTTTTTGCCGTGCGCTGGTTCGCATTGCAGCAAACCCTTAAAAGGTACACAACCAGTATCACATCAACCGCCCAGCAACGTGGGCTACGTGTGTTACGGGACAGGATGTTAGGACACAATCGTGAAAGCAAAAGATGAAGTACATACACACACACAAAAAAACGAACACAAAAAAACACAAAATTTGTCCTCCACCAATGGAAGAGAAATAATGATGATAGATTTTTTTTCTCTCCCTTTGCGGGTGGCACTGGTAAATCTGCACCATTGAGCATCAAGCATCAGACAACATGTCGCTCGTTAGGTCGGGCGACAGATTGCAGTTTTCCGCGGTAGGGTGAAAAATTGACCCATTTTATGTAAGGCGACGGATTGTCGCTACGCCCGGGCCGTAAGTAGCCGGTTTTAAAAGATTAATCTTACAAGCTCGGTACGGCGGTTTTTTTTTTGGTTTGATTTTAAAATTTGAGTTCAAGATTTTTAGTACATCTTCAAGCTGCAACGTGTTCCCTATCGGTGAAGGCGTTCCTAGCAAAGCTTCTTAAGCCCATTGATACGACCCTGACCATCGACACCTGCTGCAGCAGAAAGTTCAACAGGACTTTGCAACGAAAGTCACCTACAAAGGTTGTCGTTGGTCACAAACACACTGCCGGCGGGCCAAAAGGCGCACTCAATTAACACGTCTTAAAACTTTCACATCCCCCTTATGCACGGAGGAATAGGTCGGCCGAGTAGATGGAAAGTACCCTGGCATCGTCCAATTAGTACCAGCTTTGCCCCTTCTATTGAGTTGTTCTTATCCTTCGTTGCACCGGCCGTTCATCGTGTCCCAGCCTGGTATCGGGTAGTCGATGAAGATATGTCTTCTGGAGAACCCATACATGGATGCGGTTCGTTGCGCATCGATTGCCATTGTGGTGAAGGTAAAAATAATGAGCGGATAAAGGAAACGGTAGCGGTTTCTGGTGGTACTCGAGCAGATCCGGACCATGGAGAAGGAGGCCAGGGATCAAATCGATCGGTCACAATGTTACACTTTACTGCACCCTAGGAACAATTTCCCGGTGAAAATCTTACCGAGCAGGAAAGATCGACCACGACCGCCACGTCAGGTGATGGCTGGTAAGATATTGCGGCCCTATTCAAGATGGTGCAGTCCAAGCGTTGGGTGTAAAACTTCTCGCCATGGAAAAGCGTACGACACAGCTCACCGACGACGCAAACGCGTGCCCTTTCTTCACCATCATCAGTTTGCGGTCTGCAGCAACTTGCAACAGTGTCGAACATAAACACACACACATACACAAGTTACATACAGTGTGGTTTTCTAGAGTATCTTTGCACTAAAGACACCGGAACACATCGACCAGATGGTTCCCGGGCAACGAGAACTTTCTTCCCATCTTTCATCTCACTTTTAGCCGTACCGCGACGGAGGTTTACCAGTGCAACCGTGCACGTGTACATCTGTCGGAATGCAACCAACCGCCAACCATATCCTTTCGCAACTTTAGCTTTTTCGTATGAACTAGGCGGAAGAAAGCGTTACAGCTTACTCCACACACCGGTGCCGGTGTGTCAAACCCGGGCCAAAGTCCAACAAAGCCCGGACACCCATGTTGCATGTTATTCGTTTCATTGCTGGTTTTGGCTACAGTCGGGAACGGGAGCATTCGGGTTTGGGAAGAAGTAAAATCTACCACTTTATTTCCAATCATGCTCGTTACCCGGAAGTGCACCCGGGGTTTTTTGACATGCCGAATGCGAAAGGAAGATACAGCATGCGAGAAACTTGTCGTAAAACAAAAGCGAAACAAACCACACATACACACACACGAGGACAGATATCATTTTCTTTCATGCCGTGAGCATGAAGCTTTTTCCCTGGAAGGTGAATTTTGGTATGTTAATGCACACGGCGTTCCCACGTGTATGTGGGTATGGTTTTGTTAAGTTTTGCCAAAGAATGACACTATCAAACAGCTCCGGTTTGTGGCAGGTGTTTGTGCTTTTCTTGTTGTGCTGTTTGATTTTCAGCATACCTGGGAAAACTGTGAGCTTTCATACGCGACCATCGGGAAAGCGTGAAGTACTGGGCGCCTCCTTTATTTTGAGGGTACGAAAAATTAAATATTAAAATTAATATTTTAATACCATCTTGTCATTGGTGTTGTTTATCCGACCTTTTATAACATGCATACCGATGTTTTGCAAAATTGCAACATTGCAAAAGATCCTTATGAATACACGATATATTCATTACACATGATAATATCGTTCTATTTCAAGGAGTTTAATGACCTGGGACATCGGAGCCCATTAATCATTGGTGACATTTTAGTGTATGCACTTGACACCATTGACCTTTCTCAATGCGACCACCTGCGATAATAAACGGTTGGTGAAAATAACATTCTCGTTACAACTTCAGCATATCTAACCGTGCTCCCACTCAAGATAAAAATAGTCATTTCAGAGACATTTTACGTGATGGTGAAATCACAGTAGACGATTCCTTCGCACCATTTGACGGACTACGATTTCGGATCAATGCTGCGTGTGGGAACGGCTGAATGTGGGTCGTCCTTCTTAATCCAATAATACGGTCGTGATAATATAGTCCATTTTTATACTCCAACAACAAATCTACCTCTGGCAAAAACCCACCGATAATGCTCCCACCAAACACACAAGCCACCAGGGCTGAATGCTATGATCCTGTCCGACCTTTATCCGCAGTGTTATCTGATCCTTCTGGAAAGGTTGAACACATGCACACTTTGTTACACGGCCACAATAACGTACGGGATATATGTATGTTCCGAGGCGTGGGGCAACAGAACCCCCCTCCCAACCCATAACGATAATTGAATGAATAAATCAATTTTCCACCAATACAACCATGCATCCAGCTCGATGGAGCATGTCACGTCCCACATCCGGCGTCGAGATGACACTGATAGAGAGCCCGGGAGGTACTTTTGTTCCTCGGCCCAGGTTTTGAACGGTTGTCTTTTCTTTTCAGGAGCTGTCCCCGTGGCTGAGATGTTTCGGAGAACTCGGTGCCCGCCTAGCCTTATGCGAGGTGTGATGCTATCGAACGATTTCAGCAACGTATGGTGAAGTGTACCTGTGCTACTGACATGGTGTTTCGGGGTCAGATGTCGAACCGAACAGGTCAGTACGGTGAGGAGAAAATGTTCAGTCGTGCATCGCGTTGCAGAATCGCACTAGGGTAAACTGTCTCTAGATCACAATATGAAATGTGATCAATTTTACGAAGGTACTGTGAGAGACATTAAAGAGAAAGAGCCATTAAAGTTGAGAAAAAGGGTCAATGTAGAAAGTTCTGCATACCACTACTGAATTTGTTTAAAGGAAATTATGAATAGTACAACAAGTTGCTCGAGATTACGGTATACAATATATATTAGAAAGCTAAAACGAAGCAATTCTCCTTATTCACAACCACCTTTTTGCAGGTATTTCAAACATTATCGCACTGATTTTGATACTATAGTTTAATTTAAAGCTGAGATTAAAGAAGGGGGTTCACAAACTGGTCCTGATTTATCATTGTTTCTATCGCTTCAAACTCTTATTTCCTTTTGATCCTCTTGAACCTTTTGCATGATCTCTTTTTCCACAAATGGTTGCCTTATTTGGGCATTTTATATCGATCGACAGCCGAACCTTTGACCGTTTTGCCAAATCTTTTTATGGTGACTACGAGAGTGTAGCAAGAAGACAAGTAGCTATAGGCTAGATTTCCCCAAATGGTAATGATTTTACAGTTGCTAACGGTGTCTATTTTTAGTAAAGCTTGATTATAAAGTGTAATAAGTACCAAGAAGATCTTTTTCTTTGCGCCTATGTCAAATTCACACTGTACACCCTGTGTATTTAACAAGTGCTACAAGTGGAGCAAAACTACGTCCAAAAGTGTGCGCAAACAAAGCAAACCATTAATTCTGCTAGTTCTCTATACCGGCACAAACGTTGTACTAAACAGACACAAAACGTTGCAGATAAAAATTGCAAATGAAGAAAAAAATAATCAGGCTGCTTTATGTACCATGCCATGAAGACATAAAGCAATTGTTTTATGCCAGCAGCGTGGAAGGTTCCTCAAGTTCCTTGATTCGAAACACTTTTCTTTTCACCGTCGTCTTTGAGCAACTGCACAAGCAAAAGAAAAAAAAAACCCCGGACCAACCGGAATCATGGCCGGAATCAATTCCAGATTACAATTTCCGGGTGGCACTTTTCTTTTCGTATCTATTGTGGCACAGCAAAAGAAAAATGAAACAAACCTCCCGAACTAAAAGGTATACGAAACATTGGTAACTCAATTGGTATGTTTTTTTCTTCTCTCTCCCTTCTATTGTTTTTATTTAAACTGTATTATTCATGGATGACTATTGCCCCACGAAAGTCTTGGGAAAATAAATAAAACATACTGTGATAGCAATGAGTGCAATGAAATAGAGTGTTTTATAAGATGTATAAAGCATAAGGACACCCCAGTATGTGAAATGTTTGACATTGGGTATTGATTAAAATTAAATTTTCTGAAACCAACTCGATAAGTTCTAGTAATACTAAGTCGAGAGCGAATGATTTTTTTTCTGATATTTTTTTTACTTTAAACATTGTTGTGCTCAAGACGGATGAAGCATAGAAAAAAATCATAGCAAACCTGAATAATCAGCCAAATGCGAATGAAACATTGTAAACAATTTCAACGAAAATTTAATTTAGCAGCAGTTGCTATCCAACCAACCTTCGCTGAACAAGCGATCGCTAGCATTTCGCAATGATGAACTGTCTGTGTCGTATGGAAAACATTCATCCCACTTACAGACAATGCAATTGCGACTTCCATTTTGTTTCATTGCAAATTGCATTTGGTTGCAAAAATGCATATTTGTAAGTACTTTTGCTAGGCTTGGGCAAAAGACTCTCTACTTCGTGTGTACCAGCGCACACAACACAAGAAACAACAGGAACAATTCCAAGACGCCGTATGGAAAGCATGACATTCGTATGTATGCACCACGCAACCGACGGAATAATGCTTTACTGGTAGCATCTGGTCGGTTCCAAACACGACAGTACGGGCCTGTATGGTATGAGTGATAATGCCAAGACCAAGACCCGTCGTCCCTGTGGAGCAATCAAAGAAGATGAGGTACGTGCGAGGATAAATCCTATTTTATACGCTGCTTAAAAACACTATAAATATAGTGCAATCTACATGCACGATGCGTAGAGCGTTGGCTAACGTGTGCAAAGAAGCAGAAAAATATGTACATCTCATTCAGAGGATGCAGCTGTGGCCATGTCTACGGAAGGTTAGACCATACATTATATATGCCCATGGGAGAAATTGAAGCAAAGTGTTTGCATATTTGCGCTTTTATGCATTCCGAAGTATGAACCTTGTATACATTAAGATTTTGCGTTTGGTTTAAGCTTAAGCGTAGTATTTAGTGAAAAAGACAAATATTTTACGACATCAGGCAATCTAATATTTACGAATAAATTATCAGTAAAACCTAATCAATGCCAATCAAAACACTCGTTTATCGTTAACTATAAATTATTCAAATGTAAAATTATTTTCTTATAACTGATCCGATAATTCATGGTGACATTGTTAACATAAAATTCTAAAATACCGACAATTGGGACTACATAGCAGAAAACGAAGCACTTGGAAGGAATTATTAGCATCGCAAACAAATTAAATTCACAAAAACGTTCAACATTCATACAATTTCCTCACTCCGTATTTGCCTCACTTTCAGCGAACAGTTTTGCCTGTAAGCAAAATAAATTCACCTCACGAAAACAATAATGGGAATGAAAAATCGTTCACATACATCTCACGCGCTGAGTTCATTTTGAAGCACACTTCAATGAAGAGAATTTCAACCTCCACCCAAAATAAAAAACACAACAGCTACCAACCAGTGTCCTTGCGCGAACAACAAGGGAGAAGAATGACCGGTCATTCATTTTGTGGCGATCCCCCTTGCACCGAACCCAGCCAGGGAATATGTTGCGGCCAAAATGTTCATCCACATGCGCCAATGTACGTTGGGAACGTTCGATGACAAATACAGAGAAGAAAAAAAAAACATGTCGTCAATATGAGCTTTGGCTTGGCTGTACACGCCCGGAAACGGTATGCGTTCGTTTCGGTTCGTGAACGGCAGAAATCGTTACGGAAACAAATTTCAGTCAATAAAACAAATTTCACACAACAACCCATAGTTTAGTAGCGCACCGGTGCGTCACACCGGACCCGGAAACCGGAGCACATAATCGGTTGCCGGTTGCCGATAGCATTAAGCGTATGCGCGCACACACACACCCAGTCGCCAAGAGCGGCTCGGGTGCAACATGGCATCCAACATACATAAACCACCGAAAAACGTTCGATGAATTGTATGTTGACAGAGACAAATAAACAAGGCATAAAGTGGCCACCTTGCTGCCTACATTTTCCACAAAACGTGCCTCGGATGTTTGTCGGTTTTGCTCCCGGGGTGGTAAATTCATAGAAAATCGACCATCTTTCGATACGCAACAGAAGAAGAAGAAAAAAAAAACGCAAACCGTGTCTCACCCCCTGGTTAAGCGGTGTGAAACCGGGACGGCAACGAAAGAGAGCATAATTGATGGTTCTCCATTGCATTTTACCGCCAGTGCCAGTTGCGACCGGTGCCCTGCTTAAGGGGATATATCGGACGACCGTAGAGTAATTGGGTTTGGGTATTCGAATGTGAACCAATGATCCTGTGCTTTCCCCGGACGCTCCATACCACTACCGTTCGCACCGGCGTTGCGAATACTCGAACGCAAAATCCACATTTTGACCGACTTTAAACAGTCGCTACGAAGCGCATGTGTTTCACTTTGCCTTAACGAATGTCAGAATTGAAACAGATTCGATTAATAGGAACGTTTTTTTCCAGAAGTACCTCCGAGGATGATGGTGAACGTACACTAGCAACTGCGGTGCAGCAACTTATGCAAAAGGTTTAAAGAGTTCAATTTAATAGACTTACTAGCTTTTAATGTACCATTAGACCTCTATCAATCATTGTATTTCACTGAACTGATTTAATACATAACATAGTTGATTGTATCTCAAATAATTCTTTCTTTTTTTAGATATACAAATTTGGACAATTTTATTAATTTATAATGCCTTTATTGGTCTTGATTTCAGCTAAACCCTCTAACTGACGTCAATATCCCCAAAAAATCCCACAAATACCGGCAACTGAATACAGAAACTACCTTCTAATCCACAGTAGCTGTCAACCGGCGGACGAGACCGATCGAGCAGCCAATCTGCTAATAGGCTTACGCGGAAGCAGTCTGAGATTATTTTCGAACGAACCACACGGCAATAGCAAAACAATCGAAGCGCCAAAACGAACGCGCGTTTTAATCCTGCCCAACAAATCTATTCCCTTTCAAAAAAAGGAAAACAAATAAGTGGAATTTGAAGAGTTCAATTTCAACCGTAAACCGAAAGCTTTGTCCCACCATCGGGAACACAACATTTTTTTGGTCAACAAATGGCTGACATCGGATACGTCAAGTGTTGGGCTGATGTCGGCTATTATAAATAATCCCGAAAGCATTAGTTTCTGGAAACCGATCAATACGGGAGTGTCAATATGTATGCTTCTAAAAAACTTTCGGTCCAGTTTCGGTGTTCAGCACAGTTGCATGGCACACTTTACACATAAGAATAGCACCACATCTAAGCCAGAGTTACAAAGTTGTCGAGATAAAGTGGCAAAATTAGAGCCATTTCTAGATTATGTTAAAATGAAACTTTCATTCAATTTAATTATTAACAGCACATTCTAAGCTACTTTGAAAAGAGTTCATAAAAAATTCTATCTTTTCCATTTGAATCAGAAAAATCTGTACTTTGGGGAAATTTCACAATAAATTTTATTGAATTGTTCGACCAAAAATTAATGTAATAACCTTTACAAAAAACTATGTGAAACTCAAATAAGCAGATCAAACAATATGTCACAACCCGTCAAGTAGTACATTACCCACTATTGCCCATATCATCGCCGAGTGCAATTTCGTCTCCAGTTTCACATAAGTATCGTTACATTCCGGCATACCATGCGCCCCACGGTCAACCCATTAGCACACTCGAACGGCATACAAACTACGTATAAAAGTTCCCGCCTGACGCACAGCGTGTCACCGAAAGCCATCTTACACCACAAACACACAAAGCGTCAAGCGCTAAAGCAACGCATAATATTGCATTCCCGTGATGCAATCTCAGTCGCGCAAGGATACACTTATCCGGAGCAGAGCGAAAATAGAGAATGGAAAAGAACGTTGCTTTGCAGCTTAAACATAATATGTGCATCAGTCAAGCGCCGGCACCGAACGGCAACCGGATTGGTATTGGACGGATTAGCAGCTACCCTGCCGGTTTCTGGTTAACGTTCTCCCCGAAGGAGTATCGCCGGCAGCCGGAATGGAAAACAGAATGCTCCACTCACATCACCAACAGAGGGTGGGAGCAATACTTGTACTTTATTCATCCCGGTAACAATCGAGGGTGTTTGTGTGTGTATGTGTGTGGTACGTAAAAGCTTGTTGAGTGACAGGTGGCATGTCAAATCGGTGCAAAATAATACACTTTGGCTAGAACCCCATAGCAGCGTCGCAGAAACAGGCAGTAAAGTGTTCACAGCAACGCACGGATGAGCGGCAGCAACATATTCTTTCGATGAAAATAACGAGAAATCAAAGAACTATTGATTGGAAATTAAAAAAAAAAAGATATCAAGAGCTTACATGATAACTTTACAATATCGAATAGCAAAGGAAAACGCAACTTTTCATTTCATGAACATTAATGAACGTTGGCATTGATTCTTCTACAACTGTCTCAGACACAGCTCGGAAACGATTTAATGAAAGAAATAGTTCCCAAAACAATAGGGTACCACCGTTTGGCGCGTTTTCGGTAGCTACTCGTGAACAACAGTCCAGAGTTCATGACACTTCCTGCTATCCCTCCCGGCTATTGCTGTCCATTCGCGTCTAATTCTTAGACATCGCCTTCGCCTCCCATCCAAACCGTCTGTCATTGTCGTGTCACGCAGTCGGACGTGTTCCCGTTGGTTAAATTAAATTCCTAATTGTGCCGTGCCGTTTCATGCGCGCTTCCGGTCTAATCGTTTGCACAGACGCGTCGCGTACACCACCAAACAAGTAGAAGAAAGGCAGCAAACCTCGTAGTACTGCGAGAAAGGCCCCAAAATTCTACCACATGTCACATCCAACGACACAAGGTGGACGGCGTGGAGAGTGCATGGGCAGGGAAATTGGTCGGTAACCGAACTTAAATAGGACTGACATGTCGCAAACCACGGACAGGCAGCACGGGATAACTTCACCACCCACAAATAGCCGCCCGGCAGAATGCATGCCTGACCGGGCACCTGGGGGGAGGTCGGTTTCCTAATGAAGCTTCGTTTTTACGCTCGTTTAAATCCGCAAATGTCACGCCGCTGCGAGAAAATGGTTCCGAGCGGCGCATTGTTGCGAATATTAATCCACCAATTCACGCACGGATAATATTGTACAGCAGCGTAAAATTAGAGCACATATTTCAAATATACATTCAGACATTTAAAAAGTGCCTTTTCGAAGCACAAATGACGGAGACTTGACGTGTCTCAAATTGTCTCAAATTGTTTAAAAATTGTTTTACCTTCACTCAATGCATCGTGATGTAGTGATGTAGTTAATTTGAAGAAAAACATGACAAACCTGCAAGTAAAATAGAATAAAATTGATTAATTGTTAGATAAATTGTTGCAATCAATGTAATCAATGTTTATATTATAGCTTTAAATAACTTTTTCTCTATCCAGGCTGTAGGTGATCCCGAATATCTAGGAGATCTAGAAGCTCCTGGACATCTAGGATATTATTAACGATATCCTAGATTATAACAATATGACAACTTAAACGATTTTTCCTCCATGATGACGTAGAAGAGCCTTAAACCGCTGTCAACACCACTTTATTTCCAAAAACCACACAACAATGTCTAACCGTGCTATAATATCTAGTTTCCCATAGACATCTTTCCGCTTTCACTAATTTCTTCCGTATATCTCTTTCTTACAAAAAAAAAATGTCCAAAAACCTAGTGCTAAAATGCACCCTGCACATCACATCCCCCATCCAAGGTATTGCACCCAAAAGAATTGCACTTCTACCACCTTCTGGGACGTTCGTCCCAGCAATAGTCTTCGTCGAAAATGTCGAAAAGTGCTAGAGAAAACGTTCACCGGTTGATGGTCGTTATTTTTGATAAACATTTATTAAGGTGCAGAAAATAACTTTTGACACGTGTGGGGCCTCTGCAGGACGATGGTGAGATGGGGACAGGTTTTTTTTTCCCCTAGCCCGGGATAGACCGGGATCCCTGCAAGTGTCACACACCCTCTCCGAAACCGGAACGCGCACAAGAAGCCATCCTTTCCTCCAAGGATGAGGGTACGCAGGTCTTACCACTTCCATAAAGTATCGTGTTATCATACGCTTCTGCTGCCGGAAGTCTTGCCGACACCGGTAGCGGTTGCATCCGACACATACGATTATGCGACGGAGGGAATGGGGTACGGGTTTTGTTGAAACAAAGAAACTGACAACCTTCACCTTTAGAACGTTAGCAGTTGGTGTTTTTTCCCCTTTCTTTTTCTCTGTCGCCTTTAAGAGCCGTGCGGGATGCGGTGAATAGAATGATCAGGCAAGTTACCCAAACCTCTCTCACGGGAAAATGTGCAAACTCGGCGTAGCCATGATACCCAATGTTGCTGCTAAGGTGCCGGGGCTACAATTTTCACTCATGAACATCGCACACCATCGTAGGCCAATGGCTCCCACACAGTCAAACACCACACCCATGGGGTGGTATAATTTACCGGAAAGCTGGCCTACGCCTCTTGAAGTCATTTCGAAGCAATCTGCAAGCTTTGCACGAAGGTACGCAATAAACTTTTCCACCTTATTGCAATCTAATCACCGGCACAAGAAACTAGACGGGTCGAGTGTTTGTTTCTGGCCGGGGAAAAACTGTAGCTTTCCGCACAAAAGATGGCCACTCTGCCACGGAAACAAACGAGACACGAACAATTTCCGACAAAGTATTCATATTTTCTTTACCCCTCCAATTTCTATCAACGCAGGTAATTCAAGTGAGTTCTTGTAGCACCAAATAAATAGCAAAAGGATTGCTCTGTGGCCTTTGCTTAAGCGATGCGACATAAAGATCTCAATTTGATCTTCTCGGAACAACTTTTCGGAGAAACGAAACTGTTCAAGAAGAAATGATGCGGTAAGAGAAATATTAAATTCATCAACAACATAACCAAAACAGTGCAAGTGGCAGTAAGTAAGCAATAACAATTGGAATATTGAAATTAAAAATATTGAATATAATTCTTTTTTCTGTGTTCTGTCATCTGTCAAAACTCTATTAAACTGAAATATAACGCCACTAACGATTATTTCTTTTGCTTTTTACGAATAAACGATTTAAAATTACTAAAATACAAATAATGTTAAGACTGCTCGAATAATGCTTTTCTGCATTATTAATATTTGTTAATTCTTTAAACCGAACATTTTACGCCATCTAAAATTTATAAAATAATCAGTCGTACTTTAATATTATGCGATCTTTCAACAAGTTCTTTAACCTTTATTGCGATAGCTTTGCTACTGGATTAAAAAAACGTCCATTCTATTAAACCTAATCGTTCCTCTCAAGCGAAAGTTAGCCTTTTGATAACGATTGCCTCCAGCAGCATCGTAACATCATCTCATCGCGTGGTGAAGCGGCTGCTTTTCCAACCCACGACAAAACAAAAAAAAACACCTACCCAATACACTCTGCAGCTATGATTGCGTGAGAGCCAGGAACGTAGCTGCACAATTGAACAAAAGTGCTCCTTGAGCGCGCAGCGTCAATTCGATGTTAACAAGAAAATTCGAATGCAACCATCATTTGCTACGACAATAAGAAAGCGCGGTTATTTCTTCACCACCGATCGTTATATGGTAGCAATAGCGACACAACACATCCCGGCGCCATCGTAGCGCGCTGTGTGAAACCAATATCGTGCACACACTGGAAGTACTTTGACATCGGTTTCAGAGAACGCTGACAATAGAATCAAACCACCCGTCAGCATCCCCCTACCCATCCGGCGCTACTACCTTGGCCTTAATCGTTAGTGAGCGAGCGCGAAATTCTTTACACAATGCTGGCTTGCCACAGAAATGAACAAAATTCCCATAAGGCATATATGTGCAACCCATCCCATCCCCACACGCCACACCCCACACTTATGGCAGGGGCAAAAAGAATCCTACAGCACCGGGGAGGAGGGGGGAGGTAATTTAGAAAATTCTACAGCAGCACACGCGGAGCATTCTCGATTTCGCGACTCGGTTTTCCGACAGTGAAGAGAAAGTTTTACCGCCAATCGAACAATCGCCACCTCTGTACACGTAACGGCATGCAGATTGCAGCGCATGCATGATGATCCTTAACGCGTATTACCACCCACCCATCCTGTTTGGTGGTGGTGGTCGTGGTGGTGTGCACTTGCAGCCTTGTACACTATCCCCACACGTCTAACGATTTCGCATCGAACGCGGGAGACTTCGATACGATCTGAAATCCTGTCTTAATGGAGTCATTTTTTGCACGTGGTTCCTCGCGAAGGAAACCCATTTTTCTCACGGCTACGAGGCAGATAAAGGAACACACTCACACACACACCAGTGGAACGTATATATGACTTTTCTATGCTATCCGGCTACAAAGGCTAGACGGGTTGCCGGGAAGCACATATAGAAGGGACGGTGAAATATTGATAACGGTTATTGTTCACCGAAATTATCCCATTCTTTCCGACGTGTATCCAACCAAAAACCCGGTTTAACTTTGCCGATGCAGTTCATCCTTACGACAAGCACAATTTCGAGACTGTTTACCATAAACTGCTACACCAAAGTGGCGTTATCTCAGAACGCTCAGAGATCCCGCTGGCGACACGAATGTTGAATTTGGTGGAAATAAAAATGATAGGATGCGCAGATAAACTTTGAACGATATTCGATACTCAAGAACGGTGAGAGTTGGTGAAAGTATTTTCAAAGAAAAATTTCACTTCGAGTGTTACAGATAGGTAAGATTTCTTTTTATCTGGTGGAAGACCAATGGAAGAACCAATGGCAATTAAGAGCTCTGTGAGCTATGCAATACACTCACAATTATTCGAAGACTGAGCTTTGCATTACTTCTATGAGATGATGAAGTCATTGAAATGAAACCGTCTCAACTCAACTTAAAATTTCATCATCAATAATGTCAAACAGTCTTTGAGACTTGAAGCATAATTGATAGTGAGGGAAGATATTGTTCGAATCACTACAACAAATCTTCGAAACAATGAGTGACTCGACGTGGTGATCTTCTTCTGTATTTGTAGCACTACAACTACAGCAAGTCTTGGGCTGACATTGCTGAATATTCTAGATTTTATTTACCAATTGAATGTTTTAAACACAATCTTTAGTCTCTTAAAAAATAAATTAACGTGACAAAATCACATATTTATTCCAATCAAATGATCCCGGAAAACGTAAAACAATAATCATATAACAGTTAATTTTTTTAAACTTTTCATCATGATAACGTAACACTCCTGATGAGTTCCAGAAAATTAAAATAAGACAACTCGATAAACTCGTACCTCAGAATTCTGACATTACAGAATATTTTCCCGGAAAGAAAATCAGAATAAAATCTTCTTTAAAATATTTTCTTATAAAACCAGCAACGCAAAACTCATTTACCTCTGTGCGAGTCGAATTCACGCGAAAAAAAGCCAATCAAGGTTTGTACCCTTTCTTGTCCTTTCGGGAGGCATGATCCATCGACGTTGCATTTTTTCGCAAGATTGGTGGCATTTCCGATCGGCTTTCTTTCTTTTTTGCTCATTTTCACCGTTCTCGTCGGACAAGCCAATAATAGGAATCCAATCAAAGGCAATCGATTCGCCACGGTTCGATGTTACGGGTGGGCTGCAAGCCGAGAATGTTCCTTCCCTTTGCAACTGATCCTCGATGCTTCAAAGCCACAGATGAAACCGTAGAACACACCACGGCAAACCCAACAGTATGCTTCACTTTTGCCTCCGTTCCGTATAGAACGATTGGCGATTGATCTTCGGGGCACCAAATACCTTGTCACTTTCAAGCGTACCTCTCCTCAAAAAAAAAAAATGGTGAGATTTTCCCATTTCCAACCATTCTCCAATACGGGGAAAAGGTCTTTTTGCCACTTCTTGGCGTATCGACTTGGTCCTCTCGAATGCTTTATTTTTGGAGCAAATCCTTTGAACGTCAACGTTCCACGCATCGGTTGCGAAAGGCGTACACGCATCGAGAAGAAGATGAAATGTCGGGAAATTGTGCTGGTAGTTGCTGCTCCAAACGTGCGGCTCATGCAACGGAGGAGTATGATCGGGGACTGCACTACACGGTATAATAAAATCCTTTTATAGCGTGGTTAGCAACTGAACGACTAACCGCAACCGTGCATGTATGCATAAGGCACGGCATGCGTGTTTGGGGTTGTAGGTGAATGATGATGAACCGCCCTGCAGTGAGGTCCGGAAGCATAAAGAAGATCATTAGAAGGAACAGATGGGACGAACTCTCTGAACTAGTTCGTGTGCACGGGCATATTTTGCGCCCGAAGTATCCGAACACCCTAGCCAAGTGGGTGATTTGTGATTTATTGCGATATTTCCTGCTCACATCCTTCGATTGAGATCACCGAAATACGAGGGGTTTGATAAACAAGTGGAGATTTAATGGCAGGTTTGCAGTGCAGAAACTGTATGTATTTGTAAACCCTCCCTGGTAGATGCCTGCAAGGGTGCAACAAACGTCGGTGCTGGTTGTTGTTTGAGTCGGCTGTGGAATATTTTCCACAGTGGACAACGATGCCGAACCACATCCATCATGTACCAGAAGCACCAACGGCACTAGCACCGGCAGCAACAACAGCACTTCCTGTCAGACTTACGAAACAGTAACAAACGCTGACTGACGGACTGCTGACCGTACCGACAAAAGTTTATTGGATGCAATGCACGAGAAGCAGCCTGAACTGGACGCAATTGAGGCCTGCCATAGATGTGCTGAAACAGCATCACGCCACAAATCACACGGCAACGGGGGAGGGCAAATGGGCATTGTGGCTTCGGACAACGTGCGGACTAAAACAGTACTCGCACAACCAGAGCAAAAACACTGTACACTGAATGCAATAAATCTAATCTCACCATAGGTTTCGGTGTCGATGTTTCATGCATGATTAACATGTTTTGCAGTGTTGGTTCCACCGAGTGCACGGTACGAACCAGAAGTTCTACCCATCCTACGTGCGCAGGCAGGTGGAAATGATGAACCGGAAGTAGGGTTTTAAGGATCTAACGCAAACTAATGATCGGGTATCGGCTTATCCGTGGCTCCTGCACGGAAGTGGCCCGGTTCCGAGCAGGGCGAGATTTTGCAGTCTCAGACCCCATCGCACTAATTGAATTCTACTACTTCGTAGGGCTGTTAAAATGTATGCATTATTTATGGTGATTACGTTTTACGCCATTGCATCTTTCATGAATTCGCCCGAACGAAGCGATTATGCCGGAACTGAACTGGTTTGCGGATCGAGGGGAAATTGAGTCTGAGTAGTATGCTTTTGCTGAACGTTGCGATACACAGTATTAAATATTTATTTCTGACCAATCATTTAACGAAGCAAAGATTTTATGGAGCGTTGTTGCACAATGGATCTGTACAAGACTAGATTATAATTTCGGAAACTTTACTTTAAGCTAGCATGCTGACATTTTCAATGTGACATCTCACCTTTATATGTGACAAGAATGTGAGACAAATATTTGCAATTTATACATATTACAAAGTACTTTTTTGGGGAGTTTAAGAAGATCGGTGACTAGAATCTCACCAGGCCCGGCTCACCATAAACCATCGTAACCATATCCCCTTTTCGTTCGACCGGATGTCCATTAAGTTCAAGAGCATAATCCTTTCTTTAGTGGAACGTTTCCACCTGCCTGGTTTTTGCCCAAATAAACCCACAGACCAGAAAGTGAATGACGACTATGGGCGAACTTCTTCCAGGAAATGCTATTTAAAACCGCCTCATGATTGGCTAAACTTTAGCTGCACAATTTAACTTTTGCCCGAGCTTCTTCTCTCACCAATCCGTACTCGATTAGGGGCACGCCATCCCCAATATTCGCTTTCCATCGCTTTTGCTTTCCCCATCGCTTCAATTTTCTAAACCCTATTGCTATCCGCGGTGGTCGATTGCTGTAACCAACGGCATCACCTGATGGGACTTTGTAGCTGGAACGTGGCTGCCGAAAACTAAAAAGCCTTCTGCGAACGTTACATGGAAGATGCTTTCAACGCAACCCCGTATATCCCGGAAGGTTTTGGTTGCTGGTGGGTTGGGTGACAGCACACTTTAGGGCAAAAATAACTCAATACCACCGACCACCACCGAGCGTTTCAGCAATTCTATCAACCCATTAACCACCACTCAAAAACGCACCCTTTTACGCTAGGAGGAGACTCCGTTTGATCGAAAGCAAAACTTTCGAGCGTAAGTTTATTAAATCCTATAGGGCTACTTTTTCCACCGCCGTAGTAACAGAGACTCCGCTTCTAAGGCATGTCGAAGGCAATTAACGCACCGGTAGTACTGTGTATGTGCTTTTTTTGCAGTATGCGGGCTTCCCACAAAAAGCTTTTGGGCTTTGATACAATCACTTTTGGAAGACGACAAAACTGAAACGATAAAGTTTATTCGAAGCTTCCCTTTCAGAGGGTCCATAGGAGACGGAATGGATACATTAAAGGTCGTAAAAGTGGTTTATAAAGTCACAAAGTAATAGCTTTTAGTAGCTATTACAAGCTATTTAAACAACAGTGACATAAACCGGGTAGTTATGCAGATTGTTGGGGATTTGATTTATTTATAGCAACTTTCAGTCAGTTGCTTTTGTAGAATGGGAATTTCAGTACAATTTATAGAAGAAAAATAGTAACATTAATAATTTATAGCTAAAAGCTTACAGCTACAAATGTGAAGATCCAGTATCACACACAAAGCATTTTCAATTAAATTTATATAAGACAACAAAGCAAAGGCACTTATGCTACCTCATTCTCCGAACATGCCCATGCCCACAGACTCGCATCAGCTTTCAAAAGCTTCCCCCGTTTTATGTCAGCCTCCATAATCAACCAATGATTGCTGATTCCCACCCTGCCCGCCAGAATCGTACTAATAATGACAAATGAGCAGCAATAATTAATTGAAGTAAATTGATCTCTCATCAGCACCATTCCATCGACACCACCCAACCGACGCAACTTAAATTTCCACCTAGTGTAACCATGTCGAGCAGAAGCGCAAAGAGCATTCGTTTCTCCATTCGCCACCTTACCTCTACTGTGTCAGACAAAGCGAACAAAAGTTTGACTCGAATACGCTCCCCGATCTAACCAACTATACGCGAAGTTGATGTATTATGCTACCGGATGGCTGGCGAACGTTTTCAACAAGTCATTTCGACCGGCATTGCTCTTTCTCGCACGTTTCTTCTGGCTTTGTTTCACCAAAAACCTTTCATGATGCTGTTGGTCAGCAGTGAACTGCAAACACCTCACCATCTGCGCAAACGGGAAGCGAATCTTCGTTGCTCCTTAAGAAGGTTTTCTGTACAACTTACAATTACTTTAGCTCAGTGCGGTGATGTATGGAAGAACACAGAAACTACCTTGAGACGCTCCGTTACCAAACAAGCCAATGCAGCGCTCCCCCGACCGGTGGATGGAATGAAAAGCTTGCTTGCATTCATGAAGCATACCCACAAAGCAGGTGCTGTTTTACTACAACTTCTTCCTGTTGCTTGTTGCTTGCACCGCACAAAAGGATTAAACTTGAAACTCTCGGGGATATGGACGTCGATACCGGGACTTGGAGCTTAGCTCGGCTTTTATTAAAAGCGCTCCATAAGAATCTTATCGCTGTAGCAGCTTCTCTAAAACCCGTTTCTTACATCTGTGCGGTTTTGATTCGGGAAAATCTTTACAGTTTTCCTCAGAACGCTAAAATTCCTACAGCCTTTTTGCGTTGTTTTCCTCGGAAATACATTCACTTTCGAGCAGAACTGGCCTTTGCATGACCTTTTCTTACCCCTCCCGGTTAGGCAATCAACAGCTTGCTTCCTTTCTAAACGATCGTGATTACGCCCTATTTTTCATTCACGCCAGTATGATCCCAACACTCAAGGTGATTTATTTTTTATTTGTAACACCCATCCCCGCTTGATTTATACCGCGCTGGATTGCATCCGAACGATCGGGCACCATTTGCCGTGGCGCATGGAACCGTACCGGCATGCAAATAACATGGGCGAGAAGGAAAAAAAAGGAGTGTAAATAAATAAAAAACCGTTTATGTTTGTACCGTGGTTTGTATCGTGTCACGTGTTCACCCGTTAAGTGGGCGAGTAGGAGATGGTGAATCAAAACAAAAAAATCACACACACACACACACGATCATGGCGCGAAACAAATGCGGCAGCATTGGATGGAAAGACTGTTTCTTTCCTTTTACCTACACCCACATGGTTTGCCTGCGATAAGAAAGGCTTATTCCGACCGCGTACAGCAAACCGGCGAAAGCAACCGGGAAGTGAAGCGTATGAAAATAGGTTAACTAAATATAAACACAAATGGAAATAAATTTATTTTTGGGAACTTTAGCTATCCCATTACCATTTCATAGTTCACTTGCTGTTTTGTTTTGTTTTGTGTTTTTTTTTCACCATTCACCATTACCCGTGGCCCGGAGATAGTTGTATTGGCTGAGGGAAAATTCTATCTCACCGTTCCCCTTGTTTCCCTTCACCCGACCGCTAGGTGGACAGCATTTAATCGCCTATGCAAATGGCGTCTAGATCTGGTTGAAGTGCACGGTCAAGTGCTGGCGCACCCAGCAGCTGCGTCTAAATAGAATGGTCGGAAAACATTTCACCACTAGTTTAGTATTACGGGAGCCGAGTGTCCGTTTTTTTTTTACTGGCATGCTGTACAGTGTATAGATAAGGGAAACTATTAGCGTACTTTTGCCGAACGGACTAAACACGGACTGGCGAAACCGTGCGCATTTCTTTTCCCTGTGCTGTTCACTTGCTTTCGGCTTCCCGTACAGTATGAAGTTATTTTCTTCTCGGTTTTATGTGGTTTTGTTTGTTTTTCCCCGCGTTGGGGTACCGTATTTTCCTGATTCGGTCACACCATTTTCGTGGTTGGCAACATCAAAACGACACCAACAATTAAAGGGAGTAGAAGGAGTACAATGAAACCACAAGAAAAGTGCCGTTTTTCTTTGCAATCGGACTGACTGTGCCACTGCACACACGGGATGCTGCTGTGCAAAAGTATGGCATAATCCTATTAAGTGCTACACCGTTTAAGTGTACTTCTAACTTGCCTTGACCGTGGCACAATTCAGGTTTTTGCCATATCTTGCGACGTGTAGTAGCATAAGTTTTAAAGAGGGAATGTTCTTGGATAAGTTTGGTACATAATTTCTTCTTGGAACTACTTCAAGTACTGGTGATAAGCAAACTATACTAAAGTGCAAATAAAGCGTGAAGAATTTTTCAAAAGGAAAATTAAATTACTCAAATGATTTGCAATCTTTTATACGATTTCGTTAACCCATTAAGGGAAGCCGTCAATGTTTAATTGTTTGCAAATCGGTACTTATAATTTTCCGAAAACCTCAATTTATGGTAATTTTCATATTTTGTACTTTTACGAGATTTTACTTTTAACTTATTATTTTTATTAGATTAAGTAAATTTTAGTCCATAATATCAAGAAAAAAACAGGCAGCTATGAAATTTCAACGTAATTTGTCGTCTACTATTTTGTCAGTAATCGATGCTTGCAAAGTATCGGTAATTACTTTATAGAAATTCTAAGAAATCGATAATGATGGACCAATGGATACTGCAGACCAATGGATTAAACATCAATGTTTGTTATTTATGTGCTTTTGATGTCCAATCTAAAATAAAAGGTGGTTTAAAGGATTGGGCCTCCAAACTAGCTCAAATCCAATTCTAATATCTTTTAATAGTTTCTGTATATGTGTGAGTGTATACTACGCCTTAGCAACATTGTTAAAATACCCGTTTATGTATGGATTAATTGGTTAAATTAATACGACGAAATACGACACGAAATTTATTCTTTCCGCATTAATGTGTGTTTATTTAGGTTGCACATTATTGCTCACAGCTCGCTGACTATCACTAAAACTCATATACATAAACCAGGATTCGAACCTGAGGTGGCTACGGTCGCATCGTATGGAATTAACCACTAGACGATCACGGCTATTAGGGCAATTGCAGATATGCCCATCGAACCACTAATATAATGAAATTGCTCTGCCTCCATTACATTCACTCGTGCCCAATAAAGCGCCTCATACAGCACTGTCGAAACGAATTGACGCAAACAGCAAAAAAAAAAACACGGTAAACGCAACCATGGAATTGATTATGATTTCGTGAAGGCATATTTATTCAATCGAAGTGAATCCAATTACCCGTAAAATGCTTCTTTGTGTTCTTTTTTTTTCTCTGTGAGAGCCCACTTTGGCGCCGAACACTCGAACTGATTAACCGAAACGCCAACGATATGTGATTGACTAGTGTATTGCGGCAGTTGAAAGGTAATAAAGATCATGCTGATGAATGAAAGCTTTTCATACGAAAGAAAAATATTTTTTCTGTTCTTGCGTTAGTTCTTATTTCTTTGCAGCAAATTGCCAGCGAACCGTGCCCTTCCAAAACGTACCCATGCGTGAACGGATCCTTTTAACTGGAGACGCTTAATTTTTATTATTATTTTCACGGTCGGCTGAACGAGTTTGCAAGAAACGGAGCAGCCAAAGGACTTTATTCCCCGGGTGTGGTAAGTAGCCGACACTTTATAAATCTTAATTACGACACGCTTATCTGACCGATCCGCCGTCCCTGACGGCGATCTGCACTGTGCGGCAAATTTTGTTTTACGAAACACGCGCGTGAAGCGTGGAACCCTTTTGAGGTGGAAGATAAAAATGACACTCCACACGAACATTCACGCTGTATTTTTTTACTGCTTCCTAATGATAATACAGACAGGAGTCCTTCCAGTGCCATTTTCGATCAACTTTGCCAAACTCTCACACTTCTCCCGGAGAGTTCCGTTTTCCTTCTTCTCTTTTTTGCACCAAGGGACGGAAAAAAAAAGTTCAATTCCTAAAGGATACGGAAGCAAAAAAAAAAAGGACGCAGTGCCCAATGGGCGATAAAATGAATGGAAGCTTTTCACTTTGCCCGTGCGCCCTAAACAGGGACACGCGTGGAACTTGTTTCCGGTCCCTTTTGGAGCAATCGTAAAAAATGGCTGCAGATCCGTGTAACTGGGGAATTCTCGGTGGAGTTTACGGTGGCATACAGTTACCACCGATATGGCTCGGCTCCGCGTCATAAATATGCGCTGTTGCTGTACTAATTTTTGGAACCCATTCGCTTTCGTTTCACCCACTTTCTTCTCGTGCAGGCACAAGGGGTGCAGGCACACTTCACTACCAAAAACGGGAACGTTTTATTACAGCTACCACACGTTATACGATCATCATAATGAACGCTCGTGAACAAACAGTGATCGAGTATCGTAAAAATAAACATAATCTTGTACGGTTGCTTTCACACATTTATATACAGCTCGGTTGGAAGACTTCATTATGCGGAAATGTGTTGAAAGATATTTTGTCAAAACAATCTATCAATTCTTAAGCGATGGTCTACCGGCGGTACAGCGCGGAGGCAAAACCCGTGTCTCTGCATTAATGTGCATCTCATCAGCTTACCTGTACCACGTATTTCTCTTACTTTGAACAAACAGTTAAAAAAAAAATTCACAACGCATAAATTTTGCTCATGCAGATTTGGAATTAATTTTCGTATCGCATCGACAACTTTTCTGACGTACAAAGCGCTAGAATTGGATCAATGTTCATGCATAATTCATTGTTGAAAGGTATTGTGTTCTTCTAACATCAGGAGAGGATCAGCATACTTCTTATCCGTCTTTGCAAAGCATCTTAAAGGATGCGAGGCACGAAACTCTCCGAACAAGTGAAAAATGCGATTAATTTGCTTTCCTTTTAAAGAGAATAGAATGCAACAAATTGAAATAAACTGTTCGAGGCATGTTTTGTTGAAACAATCCTAGCACAAATGGATGTCAAAACGATAATTGTAAACATCGATGTCTCGAGGAGTGGAAACCCCATAAAATGGTCCGCTGAAACCCACACGCTGATGGTTCAATTTGGCAATTAATTTTAATTTCTCAATCATTACATTGATTCGCAGAAGGGTACAGCCAGCAAAACCCGGAGGCTTCCGGATGAGTACACAATCCCGCTCCTATAGTCCCTAACATCACGCGCCGTAAGTTACTTCCCCGGTCGGTCGAAAGTGTTAATTATTCTAATGAATTGCTTTTCCCTCTTGGTAAACGGTCGTACGCACGATGCGCTTTTCCGCAAAAGGTCTCATCAAGATTAAAGCTCGGAAAAACACGGCGGCGTGTTAGCTGGCGTCGTTATCTTGGTTACGTTAATGACACCCCAGGTAATTCCCTGCAAGGTGAACCGAAAATTGGTGTTTTTTTTCTTTGCTGCAATAAATTAACCTTGATCACACCACCTGAACATTCCTAACGAACCTTAAAATCGGCGACAACGGCAAGAAGACTTGGGAGTGTTTTTTTTTCAGGCCCAAAATGTTGGTATCCGGCATTGAAAACGGACGATATCATTTTAAAAGCAAAGCAAAGTACGCTATTTCCCAAACACTCAATAGCAAAAGCCGTAGCAACGATTCCACCAAAAGTGGGGAAATTTTATTGGAAAATTTTCACGATAGCGATCAACCTTAATCCAAAGCCGGGGTGGAAATAAAATACACCACTAAACGATGGCAGACAAACAACCTCATTTCTGGAGAATGAATGGGACGCGGAATGGCGGCTCGAAAAAACCGCCCGAAATTAGGCAAACAATCCGTGGACATGACCGTTTGGGTGACGGCACCTAGCAACACACCCCACACGGGTGCGGGATCAGGAACTTTAGCGAGATTGGGAAGCACGGATCTCACGAAGCACGGCCAACGGAATGGTATGGCTTTAATTTTAATTAAACCCTCTAGAACCATGGCTTACCCTCAGGCCCCATCATTATACGCCTCGGTAACGCTTAGATTGGGATGTTCCGCACACGTTCGCATACCTGAAAAAGGAGTACATTAACCGTGCCAGCATGTTTCCACAAACGCACCGATACAGAAACAGATGAAAAAGTACAAATAAACAGAGCAAACCCGTCATCCACCAGAAACCTGCTGCATTTAGTAGTGGCACCAAGAGCACAACCTTACGGTACCTACGCGCCAAAGATCTTCATTCAAAGCTTTGCACCGAAAACCTTTCGGTGTCCTTTGTTTGGATCCCGTAACAAAATAAAACCGAAATAAAACAACAACAGCCAAAAAAAAAAACATGGAAAATCTTGAACAACCACCATGGATGGAAACGCGAAGGGAAAAGTTTTAATAAGATATCCTCCAGCAAGATCCAGCCGGGGAGGGAAAAAACGGGGAGGCACGTAATTAAGGATTTCTCGCGCGTGGCATCTCGAGATCTTCCAGCGTCCGGAGCGGCGGATGTACTGAAATGTGAAAGATATGCTCCGTATTCACGAGGAAATTACGGTCTGGTCGGATGGGATCCCGCGTCACCGTACAATGGGTGTCAGGTAAGTGTGAGTTGCCATCGAGAGCCAAGTGGGTTCTCGCTTTCAATTTTACAATTTCAACAGAAAACCACGGAAATTGTTTATCTTTTGCCCGCGCTTGTTGGGTAAAGTTTTAACGACCTACAAGTACAGGTGAGGGAACGCGTGGCAGGGAATGGAAGAGTTCATGGACGAATTGATAGCATTGGCGAAACCTTCGTCCAAGGATTTTGACATTGATGTGAACTTGTGTGAAATCTTCATCCATTCGCTGATTTCAACAAATGCGCCTAAAGCACGGCAACCCGCACTACACTTCATGGCAGGGGCTGTAAATAGTGTACTGCAATTATACATCGTATCATTACCGCATGCAGATTATTTACAGTGCGGACAGTGTGTGAGGCTGAAAATGAAAATAATTAAGGCACTCTTACACGAGATTGTAAAACTAATCATTGAAGCGATCTTCTAACAAGGAACAAGCGTCGTGTACCAAGAAATTAAAGTTAATCTTCAAACATCTTCCCATCGGCAATTACAACAACACAGTCCATTAGCCCATGTGCATCGTCTTAGAATAAAGCTATTGCGAAGGCTGCTCAACAGCCACTCACGTTTCCCCGTCTGCACAATTTGTTGATTGCATCAAGACCAATTGACAAATGGTGGACGTAAATCGTAAATGACGGCTATAATTTAATTTCGCCTTGCTCGCTTACAACAGGTCTGCATAATTTCGTCCCGGAAGCATAAATTGCAAAGGAGCAGCTACACCAGTTTTCCATTTCCATTGTCTTATGATGGCTGTTGATTTGATTTAAATATTTTTTTTTCTCAAATAGCATGTCATTGCATCGTACAAAGGAGCGGGGCAATGCTTTTCATCTATACATTTATGACTCTGGAGTGATGGTGGAAAGATGAGATTGAATATCCGCTCTAGGATAGCAAAGAACAAAGGCTTCCACATTCCATACCTGAAGGAATCCAATATGAAAACTAGACCGTGTATTCGTATTATAATTTATACCACTACCTTCAAGCACTATCCTTCACAAGATCGTTCCCATACAAAATGTACAGTAAAAATGAATTTTAAAATTAATTACGCTTCTTCGCCGCACGGCACTCCGCACCGCCGTTGTACACCAGAGTGCAGGAATTGATTCTTAATTAAGTTACGATATTGTTTTCGCTTCTCCAACCATATCTCACACTATCCCTTCGCTGACTCGCTTACAGAATTTTCCAATCATTTGACAAATGAGACCAGTATCCCCCCCATAAAAAAAGTATCGTACTGTTGCAAAAACAAGTGCATCAGCAGGCAAGGGCATTCTTCACTTTCGGCTCGGAACGAAAATTTCGTTGGATCCCCCGCAACCTGAAATTGTTTCGTGTCATTGATAATGGTTTTCCCATCCCGGATACTGTCGGTCCTCCTCCTCGCAAATTTGGGATTAAGGAATGAACATTCGCGGGAAATCAACGAAAGCAAAGGGTACAACACAGCGCATCAGTAAGCCGTGTGTGGTCTCTCACCATACAGGGGGTGGAAGGGAGGGAGGGAAGTGGGGGAGGCGGAGTGGTGACCCTATCTACCGGGAAAAGAAAATATTCATCGCGTCCGATCGGGGCAGTGCGCTGGAGGTAAAATTAATTAATATTTATCATAATCCGGCTGAGCGCTACCGAATGAGGTCACAAATGATGGTGCATCTGTGATGCCCAATTTTACACGTCCCGCGATCGATGCGAGGGCTTCAGCATACTGCTACACTGCGGGAGAGTTAAAAAGAGCATATAAAAGAACGTGGAAAAAGTGTAATAATTCATTGACTTCCGAGTACACCCTCAGGGCGGCTATGCAACCGTGCGCAGATTCTCGTGAAACATATTCTGCCGCACAAGTGCAAAAGGTGCACTGCTTTTGTTAGCCATCTGGCAGCCTATTGTTGTGCGGACAACAATAATGCTACATGCGATGTGATCGCACCGCAACGGAACAGGACTGCGTGGCACGTGTGTCTTTCGCAGGAACATTGGGGAAATTGCAATTTAATGATACGCTCCGATAGACATTGCGTCAGTTGTAATACACGTTATCCAGTGCATGGGAAAGACTCTCAATTTGACAGCTACCACTGGAAATATTTGAAAAAAAGGAACCGCAAAACACGGTTCAGCGTGGAGCAAACAAACAAAAAAGCTGCTAACGGAATGCGATGTGGCATCTGTATGGACCTGCCTGCATCACTGGAACACCGGTGTGGGGTACAAGATATTCAATTTCATTGCACGTTCAACAATATTCCATATTAATTGTTATTGATAAACTTTACACAGCAGAGTATGGGTTTCGCCTCCACAACTTTGTAGACAGCCATATTTCGCTTATGGTAGACATATAAAAAAAGATATTATTTTTACATGTTAAATATCATACATTGTATTGCGTTGCAGTTCAATCAGCTCGTTTTACTTAATTGTGTGTTGTTAAATTAATTTGCAATCTATTTAAATTGGTTGTAAGTACAATAGATGTTCTTGCAGTTCAGATGTCAAAACACCTTTGGAACTGTCATTTTGGAGTAGTACGAATAATCGGACAACCTTTTAAATGGTTTCCGGATAATCGGATATTTACCCTACTTAACTTAATGTTGTAGTTCATTCATTTTATAGTTCATAGATGTATATATAGATGATATAAATATAGATGTCTAATTATGTATTGGATAAATTGTAAAATTCACCCTTACTTTTAAGCCTTATTATTACATAAATGTTACAACAAAGTATAATCTATTGACAGACTACAATTAAGAGAGTTATGAATCAATGATTATTAAGAACCTGCCTGAATACTCCACAACGAATACCCAAACATTTCCAATTGAACTTTTTGGACTACCGAAATAAAAAAAATGCAAGCACACACACACATCAGGTGTGAAACACAAATTGCATTTCCCACTCCCGATTGTACCAAACTTCGTTACGAACCGAATGCAATTTGTAATTTCGGCAAACGTCATCGCAGATTCGGTCATTGCCGCCCACCTCTCGCCATAAAGAATTTGTGACATCGCTTCAGTATCATGATCATCCACTTGGCGCTTGAAAACGATATTTCAATGATGTGACACATGAAACGAAAACAGACAAACGCAGATGTGACACAGCATCAATTTAAATTAATCACCCACGAACGTTCTAAATGCGAAGAAGTGATGAAATTTTATTTTTTTTAGATTGTTTTAATTCGTAGCTAGCTGCACGCATGCGTATGACGATATCAAGCTATCGCTTAAATCTATACACAAGAAATTCATAACAGCTGAATTTTTACAATTAATATTGTGCAGGAGCAGAAGAACGGTAGCATAAAAATGTTTCTGCAAATGAAAACGAATCGTAATCGAGATGGTTGACTGTTTTCATTACTTACCGAGAGAGTGAGAGCCCCGCGGTGTACATTTTAATTTCGTGCCGATGTTATGGTTCCCTTGCACGGTAATGAATGTATTGCTTCATTTCGATCCCGGACACACAAATGAAGAGTTGTGCATCGTGCACTCCGGGACCCGGAGCTTCATTCTAGCTCACGCGGCAAAAACCGAGCACCGGGATGAATCCGATGGTAAATTAATTGTCATTTTTGCTTCTTTTCGCTTCGCCGGGCTACGAAAGATACCGCGATCATAAATTGTACCGCTTTTTACATAAACCTTTGAAGGCTGTAAAACTCCCCTCAGTTGCTTTTCCCTTTGGTGTGTCCATGTCCATGCCATAGCCACAACGTCCAAAGGGTAATAATATTGAGCAGTGCAATGCCGTTTCTTATCCCAGCTGTCGTCCTCTGATTGGGAACAAGCGGTGCAAATCGTCCCCCCTACTGGTTGTATGATTTGTTGTGTTTTTTTTTTCTTCTCTCTTCTTCCACATCAAAAACCACCATCCAAAGAACGATCCCAATTTCCAATCGACTGATCCGGAGAACCCTCCTGTACCTTTGCAACAATAAGTACAGTGTTCTACACTCATAAATATATCTCCCACAATTTCAATTTACACCTACGCGAATGAACACACACACACACACACACATAAGGTTCCAGCGCGGAAAAGGGAAATGAGATTCATCTCGGGGTATTACCGGCGGGTTGGCTTCATTCCGTGCCAGGTACGCTTCGCTTCAATTCTCACGAGCCCTTTTGCGCTAACGCACGGCAGAGAAGGTACGTAAACGCGAAGAACCAAACAGTACGACACATAAATTACCACCAATCGATTTTGAATAACGTCACAAAATAAAGGTAAAAAGGTACGGGGGGGACGCATAACGCAGCGGGAAGGAACGCAGACGACACGGGGAACACACAATCGTCTTCAATCATCGTGCGATCACAAGAAGAGGCCCAATACACCGAACGAAACAACCAAAGGATTATATACGTGCCGGACGGAAATGATGCGTCTCGAAGGCAGAAGATCCAAGAATTCTGTCGGTCGCGCGAGATTCACAGCTATATCTTCTTCCGACCATCAGCCAAGCCAAGAAGAAACAGCAGTAAAACGAAATGAAATGAGTTGGGTCGGGTTAAAACCGTCCGGCAGTCCTGCTCGACATTGTCGACGCCTTGGTCGTTTATTTTTTTGTTTTTATTTCGGGGGTTTTGTTCCCGTCGCGTTCTAGAAGACACGCGGTTGAACACGGCCGGACTTATATACGAAAAATTTGTATATTATGCCGATGATAGCCACTCATGTTTTCCTTTCTCCTCTCTTCCACCCCCCCAAACTTCACTTCCCAATCCCGGACGTATCGAGCGCTGCTCACATTTATCTTACGCCTCGTTGATGTATGCGCTGCTGGGGAGGTTTATTTTCTCGCTTGCGTTAAACCCGTTGTTGGCGGCAACGGTTTCTGTATTTTTCTTCACTTTTATTGGCATTTTGTCCGTCCGCGCACGAGTCTTGTGCTTTTCTTCACGGCATCAACACGGGGTCGGATTAAGCGAAGTAATCCACCTGGATGACCAGGGAGTGCATTTCCCGGACACGCACGGGAACACGCATGGCTGCTAATCAACCCGGTCTGCCCACGCGCCCAGCCGAAATGGAATGTGAAGAAAGGGCAAAGCAATAAAAGGGCAGAAGCGGGATGAATACTACTAATTCGGGTTCGAGGGTATGGGAAGCGATAAATTTCCCTCGCGTGTCGTAAAGGGTTTAAGCAAACGTAACAAATAGTGTAATCAATGTGTCGGAAACTAGATAATCAGTTTAAAATTGTTTTGTTGGAGGCTGGAGAATTTTATATGAAACAATACAAAAAAAAAAAAATTAATAAATCCTATGAACAAACCCTCAGCCACCATAAACTGCAGTATCTGCATAAAAGAGAAAATATTCTCAAGATTTAAATAATTCAATATAAATGTTTTATATTCACTAGATAATTATTTTCTAATAATACAAGGAACTATATACAAAGATGGAGTTCTAAAGATTCCAGAGCTAAATCAACAAATTCTAGTTTAAGCTGAAAAGCATTAATAACATACTGCAATTTTAATAACACTTAAAAACATTAAGAAGCAAAAACAACATTTTTAATCTCAACACGCATATACAAATTACAATTAAATGTCTAATGCACAGTAAATTGTAATAGAGGCAGAAAATCAATAATTAATATTTTATGTCTGTTTGATTGGAAATTGATCAATTAGTTCAATTAGGTACGGCTTGGTCATATTATTAAAAACAAGCAATCAATTCTTATCGCTTCTGCTTAAAGCCTTTATAAAAAAAATATAGAATCAAAAATAAGAGAAAAATCAACTTGAGCTCAAATTTATCTGTTAAAGAATGTTTTTATTTACTTTTGTGTTGTGAACACTGTCCAATAAAAACGCAAAAGGGAGGTTTCAGATTTTTTGTTTTGTATCCGAAACCCGAAATTTAACAAATTACAATGTACGATGCAATTTGGTGAACACACATGCAACATGTATCCACCTACGCAAACAAATTAAAATCCGGTTCAATGCATCTCTCCCCTCTTACGGCTCCATCAATTTTAAAAAGCTTGTCATACCACTCCATTCGCATGCACACGTTTACAACCCGACGGTACCGACAAAAGTATGCTACAACAGCACATGGCGTGCTGCAGGCTGTGATAAGGCCGGCCGGGAAGGGTTGAGTTCACAACGAAACGTCCTGATCACACGTACGCTCCCAGACACATAATCCGTGGCCGGACACGGCATAAAACAACAATGCAATTTGAGACAATTAATAATACAAAAGAATCGTAGCGCTGGTGTACCGAAAATATGCTATACACGGCCCTTACTGCAGCGGAGGGTTGGGATGGTAGTAATATGCACACCTTCGAGTGGGAATGGCACCGCTCGGAGTGCCGGCCCTCCCCCACCAAAACCCCCCCAAAATAAGTGTCTCCATCGGCGACAGAAAACAAAAGCAAACGTACTCATAATGAGTGCAAGTCATGTACGTTCCCCCTTGTCCCTGTGTCCCCGGAAGAACTGTTGTTGTTTTTGTTGTGTATCATATTTTGTCCATAACAGTTTCCAAAAGGAAACATCTTTTCGTGCTCGCTCTATATCATTTTCATCATTGTTCTCGACAGCAGACAACCTTACGACCCGACCCGTTCGGCGGGTGTAGGTACAAGCCGAAGGATGCCTTTACACCCTTTTTGGTGTGTGCGTGTGTACGTGTACATATGCTGGTCGGGGAGGGTTCAACCTCACACTAGGGTGGTGCTAGTTTGGCGCCGGCTAGCATCGCTTCTTTTATTCGTGAGATGAACAAAAAAAATAAATATATTTGTGTAAGGCAACCTATTGCAACTCTCCAGTCTCACTCCCCCCCTCCCCTTCCTTTGCCTCCTCACGCCTCCACAAGGGCGGGGAATTTATGCTCCATTCTTATGAGAAAGTTTTATGTTGAGCTGAAACTTTGAAGAAGTGTCATTTGAGTGGCTAACCGAGCGCTTAGTAACTATCGCATAAACCAACAAAAAAAACATGGTTGAATGTGCAGGAAAGTTGTTTACTTCGCTTTGTTATTTTATTACCATCCAACCAGGAGAAAAGAATCGCCGAAGTACAATTTAGAGCATACACTGCGAAGAAGGAAGAAGTGCCATAAGGCACGTAAGAATTTTCAAGCGTTGGATATCAAACAAACCAAAGCGACAACGATTCGTGCCGGGAAAGGCTCATAAAAAAGAACAAACTTGGAACAATCCGGCACAAACGCAACGAAGAAATTGTCATCCCGTACAGGGTTTTGCCCTGTGGTCACATTACTTTTGCCCGAAACCATAACAAGGTGGCAGAGTGTCCCAGGCGAGGTACAGCGTACAGGAAAAACGGAGCATAATGAAAAATTAAGAACACAAACCCAAACCCACAAATAGACACCCACGTGCAGGCGGTGGCCGTATCGTAAAGCGTCGGAAGCCTCTCAGTAAAAATCCCTCCGTAACACCACGAAAACGATGGCAAAAGGGTGGGCCCGATTTGCTGGCGGCTGTGTCTCAAGGGATGCCTTCAAACCCACTATATCTCCACGAAACCCCAAGCAGAAGCAGGACAACAGCAACAAAAAAAAAAACCCAAACCTCCCGGACAATGGACACATTCCACAGGCCATCGCAGACCCCCGGAGAATGGTGGCGTAGAAACGCGAGCTTGGTAAAATTACTTTTTCGCGATAAGATTTATGTCGAGACGATGGATCACGCAGCTAGAGCGCCGATGCCGAAAGGCGCCATCTATAGAAGGCCGCCGGTCGGTTGGGAAAGGAATTTTTGAGAATATTTCCCTTTTACTTTTTTTCCCCCTTGATACTCTCGCACTCGAAAAATCCTTTACATAATCTCCAAAATATTACCCGCCCAGTACAAGTGATCGCGGGCGTTTGGAAGCTTGAACAAAATTGCTCGTGGAATTCCTGAATTTAGTTCGAACCAGATTAAGGGAAACGAAGATGGTGATGGCAAAGGGACGAGTTATAAGGATTACATAAACAAATTTCTTGAACAGTACAGGAAAAATTGCTTTCCAAGGAAAATGGCCACAGCAGCACAAACAATCTCGTGTAGATTCCATTAGCAAGAAATAACTTTCTTGAACTATCTAAAAGAAAAACTACGAATTCATAAAATCCTTGACTGGAAAAGAGTAAGCACTTTAAACACACTATCCGCTATTGACTTTGATGAGCAGTGGGACATATTTTTTATCCGCTTTTCATCAACTTATTTATTCATAGCTTCGTATCAACGCAAATGCTTAATTATAATTCAATTTTCCGTCCAAAGTTCGCCCAGCGATGGATGTTAAAACAAAGACTATGCATAAATTACGAATGCTGCTGTGCATAATTCGATTCTATCGATCACTTTGAATCGCAAATTATTTTTCCACCTAAAACACACTGGCAGTTGAAAGGTTATTCATATTCGGCTGGAAATTGCAAAGAGCGTAGACTGAACGAGACAAATAACAACAAAACAGTCAAATGGATCTAAATAATAAAGCCCTCCCGGCGGGGGAATTAGCATCTCTTGGTCGGTCACAGGCGCGCTTAACGCTGCTCGCGTCAAATTGCGACTCTAGGAGGATGGGGGGAAAAAAAGCAGCACCGAGTAAAAAGAGTATCACTTCTGTATCAATTCATCCGCTATCTCATCGTCTGCGGTGCCATATTAAAACAAGCCATCAAAAACATAGACAAAGTACCGAGACGATTGTGGGGACCGGGTGGGTGATAATTATGAGCTACGGCCAAAGCATAAGAGTGTCCTCCAGTACGCAGAGGGTGAGAATGGTGGGAATATTTGATTAGTTTCGGACGGAAAGCTCATTAGCGTGATGTGCGACTTTCGAAGCAGCAGCACCACCAGTGGAAATGCTGCAGAAAATGCTTAAATATGAATCATTCAGCTGTGGGATTGGATGATGAAGGAGCGCGCTTGAGCTAGCACAAAACGAAAATAGCTACAAAAGTTAAAAAAAAAACAGTCGTACCATCCACTTCGGAGATCTCTATTAAGGCAACTTACCGGTATTAGTCGTTATTATTTCCCAGGGTAACCGGGAAAAATTAATCTAACAGTTGGACATTAGCTATCATTCAATGGTTGACAGTCATAAATGATGTTTTGGAGAGTTATGCAATTTCAAAAGGAATTTTTGAGATACTTCCCAATCAAAGTTTAATGAGAGGAACTTTAATATTCACGAATTTCTGTCTTTGTTTCTGATCACAATAAACAAGAATCTATTGAGAAAATAGCAGTTTGAACTCTCCATTATCTATTTACCGAGCCAACCCCGTACAACAGTCGGCACTAATGTGAAGCTTGCAAACATTTGATTAGGTAAATTTGCACAAACTGCATTTGGATTTCCTCTAGAAGTACCTACAGCGATCATTATAGCACTCAGCGACTTCCTGAGAAACAATTAATTGCATCCGAACACCACAGCACCACAGGTTTCAATATGCTGACCCAGCAAATTGTCCGGTAGTTATAGAAATTATTGCAAACACGTTCGTCAAATTGGTTACACAGTTTGTGATGCTCCCCGTCAACAACTCATCCAGCGCTGTCAACGTCGTGAATATTATCATCAACACCATCGGCGTCACCTCGGCACCGAATGGCGGCGACGGAGGAGATGCGCCTGATTTGTTACGCATCAAATGGCGAAGTGTAGGCACAGCATCATTGTGTCACCGCAAAAGACACAAGACAGACGCTACCGCTTCACATTGCCTTGGCACACCCACTTCACGCTAATGGCGCCAGCCAATTGCTATCACCATTTGCTAGATTAAATGGATCTCTTCGTTCCGTTTGGACGACAGTACTATTATTATTATCGTACGAGATCCCACCCGCGCTAATGCCCTCGGTCGGTATTTTCGTCTGCAGCAACACAATTAATTTGCACTCTAATGTAGGGGGGGGAGGGTGAGTAAGTGTGTGTGTGTGTAAAACAAGCAAAAGAAAAATAAACACATTCATACGCATTCCATCCTTTGGCATCGTTTGGCGCGACCACACTTTGTCAGTTTCAGGTGCTACTCAGTCATGGTTGGGTTTTTTTTTATTAAGAATCAACCAGAAAAAAAATGCATAAAAAGCGGCGCGACGCTTTGAATTAATGGAACAAAGTTGGAAGAGAGAAAAGAAAACAAACAACATCAACAACGCTACAAAACTCAAAGAAAACAATAACAAACAAATGGGGAAAACACTAGCAACACGCGAAACGAGAATGAAAGAACAGTGGTAAACAGGACAGTGGCTGACAGTGACAGTTTCGTGTCGCTTGCAGCTAAATGCGACTAACGACGACGAAGCCAAAAGGCGGCATTGGTGGATGTTGTTCTTCCTCTCAAAACATCTTAACGCACTCTGGTGCCACCACCCCCCGAGACCAACCATCGACCTAACTAATGGCTGCCGGATCGATGAGAGAAAGAGCCAAGAGCCAACCCGCACCGAGCACGACGTTTTCGTGGATATTGTTTCACCCATTCAAACGAAACAAAAAAAATAAAGCACCCGAACGCAGTGTAAACACAACCGTACGCGTGATGCGGAAAGAAGATATCACGTCCCGTGATGTGGGGGAGAGGATGACATCTTTGGGGCGACATTTTTGGAATTCCATGGGCAAGGTCTTACACGGGACGTATATATCTTCTGCAGTTGTTGTCATTTATTGACTTGTTTACGACTCCCCGGCACGCGTTTGCACCGTTTCCGGAGGAAAGAATGCTGTTGAAGTAGTAATTAAACCAGATACGGCTGCCCACATGCTCGAGCCAATGAACCGGAAACATAAAATGCACGGCACTGTACATGAAACGATAAGTACTCGAGCTGGTGAGTTGTTATTCGGTAGAATGGAAGTACAAGTATCCGCCCCCAAAAAAAAACGATGGGACAACGGGAATGTAGAACAAATCAATACGCACACTATTTCCCAGCAAAAGGGAAACCGCATGGGCAACTCTTTTTACAACAAATCATCTGTAACGGTGCGGATTCGAAGCACTTCACGCGCAAACTTTTTCCCTAACCACATCTTAGCGTGGTCGGTGTTGAGCCCTTCAGATCTCGCACGGACCGAGCATAAGTTTTTCGCGCGAAACACATCACAACTGCACCACCAGTAGCGGGTTGAGCAAGAGGAAAAGTTGTGTAGCTGTCAAATAAAACTAGCATTTGCTAGCAGGAACAGCTTCGCGGCAAAGGACACATCTAGGACGGGTATCCCGGACTAGTGTCCACGGTACGAACACAGCACCACAACTGAACTGTAGGGCAGCGAGAGTACAGCCGCATAGTTGATTCTGTCGCTAATTAGAAACTATAACGAGAAAACTTTCTTTATCTACACCGACGCATTGCCCGCGGTGATCTGCCAGAATGGTCTGGATGAACACAGTAAAGCTTCAGTTGAGTGACTTACATAAAGCAACTCAAACTTTTCGCCTTCTGTAACTCGGTTTCTTTGATTGCAAAAGAACGGGTTACGGGTTAATTTGACTTGCTATCTGCAAGTCTGTTGACAAGCGATGCTAAGATAACACACCGAATCGGTATGGAGAAACTTCGATAGATTTTTCTGCATTGTTTTCTATGACGCCTTACGTCACAGTGCTCTGTCAAAGCATCTGTCAAACAATGTTGCAGATATCGAGCAATTGAGGTGAAACCAGGTTGTTGCAACCTGAAGAATTGAAGGAAATAAAAGCTGTGAACGACTTCAATAGTGCGATCACCTAACGTAGTATATCACCGTATTCAATATCGTATACCTCTGTAACAATTTGATGAATTTTGGGGTCAAATGCTGAGAAGACTGGGACCATTCTGTCAATATCGTTCTTGGACATAAAAAAAAAAAATGGATGCCATTCATAACGTAAGATCCTGTAATCTGTAGCTGTATGCTTTCCAAACAACTTCAGGCACATGTGGTTGACAAATGTTTGGCAACATAAAATATCACCCCCCGTGCGCAACACAATATCACAAACGCAAACGATCGTAGATTGTTGCTAATCAGATCATTTTCCACGACAATTTGTCATCTCTTTCACCCGGCACTTATCGTACGGGCAAGGCAAATTAGATTCCGCAATACCGAACACAAAAATCATAAGGTTGTCCGAAAGAAAAACAAACCATCACCTACCATCTATAGCTGTACGGTGGAAGAAAAAGCTTGCGGTGTTCCTGTGTCCCAATAGCGGTGCCGTTCGCCATTAAGCAAAAAACGGCAGCAAAAAGATCGTCCGATGAAGTGTACACCAGTACGCGCGGACACTCGCACGGTACCGCCGCTCTCATCAGCGAAAATATCATTTTCGTCGTTCAATCAAGACGATTAATTTCCCGTCTCCAGCACGGTGCGAAAAGACCACCGCCAGAAAACGGCAACGGAAAACCTCATCAGGGTCATGCAGCGCTGGTACACACATGCCAAACCAAGCACACTGATTGGATGATTCGGAGATGAGATAGATCAAACGGAAGCAAGTCCCACGGCTCGCGTGGCGGATGCGAGTAAAGCAGCAGGGAGGAAAAGAAAAAAATAGCGGAAACACCCAACACACTCCCGCTGTCTGGTGCGACCCAATACGATGGAACGGAAATTGAACTTCTGCCAGACCTGGTGGCGCGATTCAGCCGTGCTAGACGGCGCTGTCTGCTACCTTTCCAGCTCCATTCCTGCTACCCACCGACGACCGGTCAAATGATGATAATGCACCAGCTCCGTAGGTGGAAAATCCCAGCTTAGGGCATCCTTTTTTCCATCCTTGGTGTGAGCACATAAAAACATGCGGAACCCTGAAAGTCACAATGCGTCTTGACGCATGAGGCGGTCAAATAAGAAACTACCGAAAAAAAAAAATGCAGATGATGAGTTCTGGCTACGTCGGTGTGTGGCATTGCGTGCCATGCCTGAACATCATCACCGAAAAGTCTTCCATCATCATCGCCGATTCTGTCAGGGAACGGTACACGATTGCTACAGATCTACCTTCCTAGTGCTAGCTCCACGTGAGGAGAAAAAGATAAAGATGGATCCTCATCATTCTTCGTTGAGTGGTGCAAAATTGATGAAAGCCTTGCCACAACAGCTACGACACTCCGCAAGGTTTGCTCAGAACCACAAGATCTCCAAAGCCTTTCCCATCCTGCTGGGAACAATTGATGGGAAAAGTTACCTATTAACTTTCTCTCACAGCGACCAGTCAGACAGTCAGGAGCGTACCACAGCACCCATCTATTCACTCTGCCGTATGATGGTATTAAACGATCGTCCAATGAACCATTTCTTGCCGCAACCAAACCAAAACAGGACGCATTTCTGCGTTCACTTTACCTCTACTCATCAAGCGCTTATAGTGCGAGGTTTCCGTGTTACGGTCAATGTAGAAGCAAAAACTGCGTGTATGACAAGATTAGTTAGTGGCAAAATGGAATAAAACACGCACACACACACACAGCCATCCCTGTTCATTATGGGAGGATGCCACGGGAAAAAAAGGGATGTTCGCTTGAGAGCGAAAGCACAAAAGCGAAAGGGAAAAGTTGGCCAGAAAAGTTTTAGCGCTCGCAAAGGTATTGAATTAATTATGAACGCCTCAAGAGCTGTACCATTAGTCAACTACTTTGGCGCTTTTTTACTTCTTCTTTCGGTTCTGGGGTTTTTTTTTTCTCTCTCCTGTCGGGAGTCATGTTAAGGGAAGGTGTTTTATGTTCGGTTTCGCGCACCGCTAGCCTTCTGCCATCTTGAGAGCATAGAAAGTGGACGGAATAATTCAATCAGGCAAAGGATACAAACTTAGGGCGGATTAGGCACGGAGCGTGCAAGATCTTGTGCGGCCACGTACGAGTACCTACCTTGCTTTACTGGGATCTTGGTGTGTTTTTTTTTTGTTGTCGTTGGCTGCTACTTGCCCGGTACTTCACACGCCTTCTTGAAACAAGCTGTCAATTATTATCCACCACCGGATCGATCGGTCCAAAGGGTACGCAGGGGAAATGGCAGTTAAGTGCTGACAGATTTATCTCTGAAAGTAAACGGAATTGTAATGACATTAGTGCCTCGCATATGGTTGCTGGAAGAAGCTGGAATTGGCCGTCAAGTGCAGTTTGCTAGTGTGAACCGATAAGCACATAAGCTTAAGGAAAATGGGATTATGGGATACACTGGGATCGTATATAAAATCCTTGGAATGAGTGCGCAAAGTTCCAGGTGGAAAAGCAAATTCTCTTACGGATGCAGTCACTTCCACAGCAAATACATTTTAGATGTTGGTAATTCAAAATTCATAAATCAAGAAAAAAAAATGGTTATATGTTACCACTTATTCATTGGGATGAGAGATTGACTCAGCACTATGTACGAGTTCATTCATATCAGTTTCTAGAGAAGTGATGTAGTCCCCCCCACGTTTGAGGGAAGCCCCCCGGCCCCCTCTATGCGGTTGCACCAGTTCGAAGCTATTTGCATTTAATTACATTCCTCCGGTGACACGCCGTCGCTACAGCCGCCTCCCGAGCTCGTGTTCCCAAAAACCGGTGGTCGACATATGGTTAAAATAAAATTTATTCGTAAATGCGGATTTGCGCACGGAAGAAGCTGCAGATGAAGCGATCAAGGGGATAAATTGTGAGTGAAATCCAATCATTGCATATTTCGTTACAGCTTTCCATCGTGGCCCGCATTGCCTATACGGCCGTTGGTTTCCCGGTTTTCGTTTTACCTCGTACGACATGTGCAATAAATTGCGGATCTTAAGTGCAAATCGTTTCAATTAGCCTTGAGTAAGCCCTCGGGCAGTATTTGCCAAGCGACGTCAAATATTACGAGTGTCAATATTTTGTTTGGGTGCCTCGCCATGGCTAACCCTGAAGCAATCCAATTAATATTTCATACAATCAGTAAAGGTTTATAAGTAGTAATTACGACATGTGTTAGATAAACTTGTTTCGTTAAAAATATGGCTTTTGCTTGCACGCTACAAACCGTCTCAGATACTCAGATATTTTAAACCAACATTGGCCGGATCATGCTCTAAGCCAGTTTTTTTGTATGCGTTTTGACGTTTCCAGGCTTTTTCCGCTTACAGCTCGCCATACAAATGGCAAGCTAAGTTTAGCCTAGGAAAGAAGGATTAGATTGGTTTCCTAATGAACGTAGCAAACCCAAGCACGACAAATGTCAAAACAAAGAATTTTGCTAGCTAGTCTGAGCCAGGTTAGGCCATATAAACGTTTCCAGTGTGCGAAAAATGTAAACAATTTTTTTTAACAAAAACAACTGAAAAAGGATTATTTTAATAATCAGACTTGTATATTATTTCAAATGAATTTAAATTAAAATTAAATTTCTAAAATTTAATTGATTTTTCTCAAATTGTAGTTTACAAAAATGATTCCTTGTGTCATTCTTTATGCTATGCTATTCAAAATGCTATGTCCTTTATGAATCTGCACAGAATGATACAGCCCGGTACCTGTATTATTTGGCAGATACAGGCTAAAAGCTTAAGCTTTCTTACTTAGAGTATGATCTGCCCCATTTTTTATTCCTTCTTTCAGTCAGATCATCAACAATTAAATACGAAAAAATATATGTACAATAACTATTCTGTGTAAAATGACTCAATTTGTTCCGCATTCATTAAAAAGAACTTAGATAACTATTTCAAAAGAATAATATTAGTCACGAGTTGATGCACATACTCTCGCTTTAAGAACAGCGCGAACAGATACGCCTGTACCACAGCCACCGAGACTGTAGGATCATTTTACGACCGCTTATACAGCACACAAGGTTCTGTGTACATATCGCTGATTGTTGGACCATTCCGTCGTGGCACAATAGCCGCGTCCGGTATCAAGATGGAATTTATCGCACAACTCCACACGAGCCGTGGTCACTACTTTTAGAGCCCCACATAAAGGAACGACAAATAAACCGCAAAAAAGGACGACGGCCGGTCTTGCCCTCTCTATATTAGTACGCAGTCCTATCTCTTAACGCGCACATGCACGCACACACACATCACATTGAATGCTTCGCTTCGATCATGTACTTTCATCGGAAGTGCATACTCGATTTTTCTTTTCTGGCGCTGAAGCGTCCTCCCAACAAGTTCAAGGGAGCGATAGACTGAACCCATGTGCAAAAGCGCCGGGATTTGGCAAAGCGTCAAATAACGACGGCCGACCGAGACCGGGGACCACCACTTCGTACGCGCTCGGTTCACTCGCTTTATTTATCGATCCCGAAGCGTATTAACCTTGGTAGAGACGGTCAACGAACAGGTCTCCAGCGTATTGGCCGGAAGGCACAAACATGGCAGAAGGGCGGAAAATCTATCCCAAGCAGCTAATATATCCTAGGCAGGACTGGGGAAAATGCGAAAACAGGAAACAAGAAATGTCTGCCGAGGGAGAATTGTTGTGCAAATTATGCTCGTACATGTGCTGGCAATAAGTTTTATATCTCGACCATTGAGGCCCATGGAGACAGGTTTGGTGTTCGTTAATGGTTTATGCGAGCAACAAATTGTGTGCTCTTTTCACTGGAGTAGGTTTTTATGATAACACGACGACAGAGGATAGTAATGAGGATTTTTCAAATCAAGAGTTTTCCAAGAAAACCCCGGAGCACAGCCACATATAATAAATACCACAGCTTTGTATGTCTTCGTCTAAGTGAATTATATAATTATATTGAATTATATTATATTGAATTATTGAATGTAAATCTAATTATTATATTGAATATTGAAGAATATTTAGTTATCCGCGACTAGATAAGAGCTAAAATAAGAGCAGAAATCCTAAAATAACTTGAATTTTAAATAATTTTATTCTCGAATTTCATGTGGAATTATCTCTTCACCTCAAGCCCAAGTTCAAGTTCATTTGAACCATTTCAAACTGCCTTGGTGACGTACTTAACCATGTACCTAGACAGCTCAAAGGCAACATTTGTCTCATGGCTATGTAGAATACAACACTTACCCAAGAAAATCCCAGCCATGCAAATAAAAAATCTTGTACTTTCCAAGCACCACACATTACGTCAGTAAGAGATTTTGCGCTTTGTTACTCTTGGTACACATTTAAAAGATGTGAAGAAAAGATACCGAAGAAGTCTTCATAAGCACAACAAAAAATATTTCAAACTCCATGGAAGTTATCCGTTTTCATACGTCAGAGCAAGACCGACACGCGGGCGTTTTTTTGGTAAAGCTGTTGCTCGTAATGTAGAGGACGGTTTTTAATGCGTTCCATCATAACATATTAGTGGCATGAAAGCTATATTAACCCACTGTCTCGTGACAATCTGCTCTTAGTTTATTTTTGAACAGCCAGTCGCACAGAGGTAGTGATCGCGGAGTGATAAAGTTCGTATTTTGTGTGGAGCAGAGGACGCCTTCATTCATTCTTCTCAACATGACACCGAAACCGTTGTCCATACCGTGCCTCGAAAAGGCGCCAGAGGTCTACGATGACGAGTACGAGCATCCGCAAGGTCCTGAAACAATCAACAAAACGCTGGAAATCATACGTGAGGATCGTTCGGCGGTGGAACAAAACCTGGCACAGCTGCGCGTTTGGATTGCAAAGCATCCCCACATTCGGCTGTGCCGTACGGATGCTCGCTTTCTGTTGCGTTTTCTGCGCGCCAGGAAACACTCCTTCCTGAGTGCGTCCCAGGTGCTTGAGCGCTATTTGGCGGCGCGGATAATCCACCCAACCTGGTTCCAGCGTCTGGACATCCGCGACCCGGAGCTAGCGGATCTTACCGATATCGGATTTGTGTACCCGCTGAAGGAGCGCAGCGCTGATGGTTGTCTGATCACTTTGTGCGATTGGGGACTGCTCGATCCGAAGCGTTACACCATCGATCACAGCAATCGTATGCATGCACTACTGGCTGAGGCGTACAGTGAAGATGCACTGTTCCAGTGTGCTGGTGTGGTGGGCATCTTTGACATGCAGCATGTACAGCTTGCCCATCACAGCATAATTTCACTGACCGTGCTGCGACAGGTGGCACAATATGTTAACAACGCCATACCGATCCGCTGTAAGGCGATCTACGCTGTGAACATACCGTCCGGTGCACTGTGGATCGTAAATGGACTGTTGGGATTCTTCAACGAAAAGATTCGCAACCGTTGCCGCGTAAGTGTTTTTGGGGTTGACGGTTGCGAAATGCGATATAAGTTCGTACTAAAACTGTGGGATTCATTTGTAGGTGTTTCGTGATTATGACGAGCTTGCGGAAAACATCGATCGAAACTTGCTGCCAAAGGAGTACGGTGGCAAGGAGCCGAAAAGCGAACATATTCGGGCCTTCCGGGAGCAGTGTGAGCGTTACCGGGACCGTATGTTGACGCTGGACGAAATGGAGATCGACCTTGATCATAATGAGCCGTACTCACGGCACGTTATGTTGGATGACATCGAGGGAGGAGCTGTCGGAAGCTTCCGTAAGCTGGAGCTGGACTAAATTGGAGGTCAGGAATTTCCAAAACGGCCCGATTTCTTGCTGTAATCTTCACCAACTTACTTTAATTATACAAAATTCAAATCCATACACTTCCAAGCTCAACAATTAAATATTGAAATCTCAATCTACCAACATTAAATTCAACCCCTAGCAGCAAACACTTCTTTCTGATTATATTTAAACGGTTTTAAATAGCCTGAATGTAGGTTAATCTGTCTTTCTCGTCCATTTTCAATCGTATGCGGGTTTACATCTCAATCTTCCGTGTAACCGACACCCACCATAATTAGAATATGATACGACAAATTAGTGTTTGAGTACGTCCCGCATTGCGTAGGAATGAGATGAAACGAGAAAATGGAGATTTAAAAACATGAAATACCCAACCAGTCCCACCAGGTAGAAATGTGGACAGTCTTGATAAATCAGTTAGCGGGGGGCAGATCTGGTTCCAATCGTCAAAAAAGATACTTTCACACAACAGGTTTCTCAGCGACCGTGAGACAGAAGCCCGCCTAAACGATCACTATAACCTTGCCGGCTATCACTACTAAACACAATAAGGTCAAGTGCCCAAAGTGTGCTGCAACACAACCTGTGTGTTTGTATAAGCTAGAATGTGTCTGTAGAATACAAGCCGTAAAATTGGAACACTTTGACACTCATAAAAACAGGACGATCGGAGCGGAATTATAGAACAAACACACATAACAAAAAATCTCCCAAGAACGTTACTGCAAAAACGGGGACACTAAATCCGTGCAAGGTATAAACCAGCCCGTTGTGATGATTGTGGTCTTAAAATAAAGTACCAGTGGGCTATAACGAAACTAGCACACACGAACATATCGCGTGTCACAAGCATGAATGGCATGAATGGCATGGGGAAGGGCATATTTAAAAAAAAAAGTTCATAAAAGGAAGGATACGTATGACGGGCGGAGTAATGCTGTTTTATAAACAATAAAATGATATAAAATTCATGTTAGTATACTCACGTATACAAAAACACGTATTTTTCGAACAAGAGAACGATTATTTTTACTAAAGAAAATATTACATTTCCGTGTTAAAACTCTCTAAATGTTGTTAAAGTCAGTACGGTTAAAAAAAACTGAATTAAAAAAGTCATGAATTAGAATTCTCTATTTAAAAATAATTAAAATGAAATAAGGGTAACGATTGATAATCCGAATGACAGTAGATAGATGACAAATACAATAAAAAAAATAATTTCAACTGACATTTCAAAATAAAAAATCAGAATACAAAATAATATTTCGTGTTTTTTAAAAGCAGCAAGAATAGCAATACGGCCTGGCCGTTCTTATTGAATAAAAAAAAAAAAAAAAAAAAAAAGCAGCAAGAAACGATTAAATTTAGTCTTGTATTTACAATTGTTTGCTACCAACTTGTGCTAGTCCCAACGGAGCGAACACGTCCTACACACACCCTATCAAAGGTAAACTTTCGTTTCCTTTCGTTCGTCACAAACTGATGACTCCGCTAGTGCGCCATGCACTAGCTCCATTCAGAGCGGACGTCAAAAAGTGTCAAGATTGATAACCGTGGCCGGGATTCTGATGCTAGCTGATGTACAAATGGGCGACATTTTACGGTATAGCACAAAAACTAAGTAAATATTCCCACAAACACACACTACGAGAATTGCATACAATTTCCCGAGCCCGGCAGCACCCAAGCCCACTGAAATGCATGTAAGGAAATGTTTTCTCACCGGAAAGCAGTTTTTATGCTGGAGACTCTTTTGCAGCATGGGAAAGTATTGGAGAGTTGGCGAGTGAAACGGGCAAGCATAAACGGCGAACGAAAAGAATTGTCATTTGAGTGGAGTGCAGCCATTTTCGTGGCGAGGGAAACGTAACATGGACATGAGTGTGTGGTGCGAGGAGGAATAAATATGGCCTCATAAATGAAATCCAATCTTCATGATTTACTTTTGTACTTCACTCATCATTGAGCGCTATTTGAGCAAAGGATGTAGGATGGCAAACGGTCCACAATCCACCATGCGGCCCGTGCCATGCCGGGGCGTAGAATTGCATACCATAGTGGTCTAACCTGCAGCTGCTATACCATCACATCCCCCAATGCCACCCGACAGCCAATCCCACCTTCCCAGCGCACACCCAAGCCCACGCGCTGCGACGTGTGACATGATGTTTGCCGATTTGATTGGGATATACTGCTTGCGTTCGGTCCCACTCGGGACGCTCAATGAGGTTGTATTTGACGAACATTATGCAGAGAGTTCTGCATGCCTGCTGCTGCTGCTGCAAAAAAAGGGAACTGGATACCCATCGTCTGTTCGGTACCATGTTTAAGCGATTGAAAAGGGCAAACCGTACCCGCGCGCGGGTATGTTTCTGTTCAAGTAAAGAGAGCAAGAAAAATGGTCCATTTTCCGACCGTTAAACATATTTTGCGTGCCCCATCGTACAGCATTGTCCTCTCACTCACTCATTCACCTTCTTCGATATGTAGATTTAAGGCAGCATTTTAATAACACCAAACCCCACACCGTTTGCAAAACCGTATGTTAGCAAATGTGCAAATGACGATACCACCACCGAGCGGCTGGGCTGCGTGCGTGTGCCAAGAGGCAAGCAAATAATCGCAGCAGCTAGAATTTAAAATAATCACCACACGAAGCACTTGACAAACGCACGCAAACCGGGAACGGAAGGGTCTCATCAACGTTGATGGATTTTTTGTTGTTGTTGCCGTTTGACGAACGAACCAGGGGACGAATCAGCACCAGGGCGCGTTGACAATTAGATGAGTAAATTGGGGACAACGGGGAGGGAAAAAAGTTTATTGCACCAACAGGAACCACACGATGAACTACACCTTGTACTAATGTGTCAAAATACAGAATGTCAAAATAGTCCTCGGTAATGTGATTGATGAAGAAACAATCATTCGGTTTCAATGATTAAAATTGATATTTAAAAAAACATACAAAAATGAAGCAAAATATAAGTGCTAGTTTGAGAATTAGGAGTGAATCTTTGAACATCGTTTTATTTTCGATTTCAGTACAAATCTTGCGTTATCCGAAATCATATCACAACAATTCTTATACTGAACATTTGATAGAATCAAAATTAGGTAAATAGACCATAGAAAGATTTACGTAAAAAAGGAACAGCCTGGGTTCTTCTACTATTCAATCCTTGACCATTTGACGTTATCAGATTTGCAGATAATATTTCTTTAAATTCACCAATTTGTGGTCGTTCAATGTCCTGAAGTTAACTTCAGTTACTTATTACAATAGCGAAACTTTTACAGACAACCCAAAGGCAAACTAAGTGCTCTGCACTAACGCTACCACAACCAACAGTCCATTTGGGGTTGGGTTGGACAGAGTGTTTCGCAATTCCAATATATCCCAAAGCCTTTGCTAATGTGTCATTTTCTAGCAGCACGTATAATCTGACACCCGGCTTTGCGGCATCACGCAGGTAAATTATATAGAAGCTCTTTCGGGTAATTAAAGTCAAATTCAACTCCAACACATATTGCCCTAAAACACCGGCAAATCTCCAACGGCATTGCATTCGAAACAAATGATCGACAACCAGAAATATTAGCAGCGTCTGCAAAGGACATTCTATCCATAAGCCACCATCAGCTAACAAGCATAACTGGAGCATTAACGTCCCATTACCGGTGCCGAAACCGGTAGGGAATTCGATTTTCCACACTAATAATCCTCTCGTGAGCAGCGAACCAGCAGCAACGGTGTTCAATCAATCCGGCCCAGAACCCGAACGGTAGAACCGGATAGAATCACCAGCGTCCACCCAGTAAGAGAGCTCGAGTGGGTTATCTGTTTAGCTGATTACTGGCAGCATATGAAGGCAAATAATGATGTCAAGCCGGCGGTGATGGACGGTCGATAATTTTCACCCACGAGCGAAAGGAAACCCGTTTGGTGCTGCGAACCATATGGGAACGGATAATTATGATAAATGCCAGCCACTACATTAAATTAGCACCGTCACTACCACCCCACGATTGGCACCTCGGCCTCAATGGTCGCCACACAAATTAAACGGCATGATTGTTAATCTATTTCGAATCAAAGTCACCACCTTGTAGCATGGTGACCGGAATCGGTCGCACAGCGTCAAAATACTGACCGGATGGTTTTGCACTCAGCGACCATGATTAAGGACACTTCATCAAGCAATCGCTTCATTTGCCCGATGATATCCTCACACCGCCGCGCTAGATGCCACAGTCTTCTGAAGAGTTTATGGTCTTACGACCATTCCGCGCACGCCGACCCATCGTGGCGATTTACGGCTTCTCCTTCCACCGGATTGGTAAGTTGACACGCGTATGCCGCTCTGGGACGGCGGCATCTTCGGTTAATTATTGGTTTTTCGGGGCGGCTGAGGCTGGCCCCCGCCAGTAGATGGCGCGGCGACACGTACCGTTACCGCGCCATTCCAAAACAGATAAAGACTCCATCATAAAGCCCATATTCCGAGTGTCATGGTAATAATGATCTGCTCTCGTGTGGTCGTTCGATCCGACGGGCCAGTGTGCCGTCGTTGTTCTCGCATAACAGCTCATTCCGCATTTGGAATGCTGCACGCTGGAGGACTAGCACAACCAGCACCACGGTGACGACGATTTCGGCCACGCCAGTCTCCGACGTCTCCATGAAACGTGATATCGTAAAATCGTTTTTGAGGTTTTCTTTTATAGGGGCGGCCTTTTTTTTGTTGGTTTTTGCTTTGTTTACATGCAGTTGCGTTGGAGCATAGTGGACCATTTGTTGCCATCGAGCCCCCGGGAGACGTGAGACGTGGCGAGCAACATGGTGCGATAAAGGAATGCTGCGAACGACTCCTACGCAAGGCTTCTTTTTTTTGTTGTTTGTTCCGGTGGTTGCCTGTAGGTGGCTGTGCGTGTCCCGCATTCTTCATTTGGAGTATATTTGAGAGTATTTTATTTAACGATATTGTTTGGAGCAGCAGTGCTTTAAACATAGTGCGGGCTGGTAAGATGCTCTTTAAAAGACGACGCAGAACGTTGAACGATGCTGTCGAGCAACAGGACAGCAAGCCGGTTTCAATATTATGTTTTTAAATTTGCGAATGCTTTCGATTTAATAGGATTTTTTTAATTCGAGCGGACTGATTTAATTGACAACCACATTGAAATACTGATCATCGTTCAACAGCTCATTAAAATTTCCAACTTGATTTAATGCGATGGTTTTTAAATAAAAAAAACGCTTCAATCAACGTTACAATTCGATTGATATGTTAAAAAAAATGTTTTGAGGGACGTGATGATGTACGAAGAAGTAACTCATTATATGACGAGTGCAAAAACGAATAAATTTGATTTACTCATACACCGAACACTTGTAACATTTATTGGTTAAGGATTTATGGAGTAAAAATAAGTTCATAGCAATTAAAAATGTATGCTTTTCGTCCATAATCTGTTAGTTATTCAAGTAACAAAACATTTTACATCGTTTTCTACTACTTTTTTTTTGCCTGCAATGCCTACTCCAAAAAAAGAACTGCCTTTTAGCCGCTATCTTGTAGAAGCTCACAATAGATCACATCTAACTGGTCCCACCAAAAAAACACACTGAACATTTTTCGGGATATGAGTAGTCGGACTAGTTGCCAATATTGAGGCATGGATGAGAGAATATTGAGACATTGAACTTTCAGGACGATTTCGGGTGTCTAACCCACATTCCACCATCCGGTAGCTTCCCATTGCTTTTAAATGAGGATCGTGTCCGTAACAGCAGCACATAACAAACTAGCACAAAACGCCACGAACTCAATGGTATACTAACGTCTTATTTAAAAAATATGTTAATTTAATTAAATCTAAACACATCCGAATGCCTATTCCTTTAAAGCTTTCATTTGCATCTCGTTTATGTGACACACTTATGGTCTTACTGTTTGCATTAATAATTGCTCGCTAATCATCACCCAATTAGCGCCAATTTCATGCAACGATACGCTCGAGCCACTGTTGTCGTTGCGTTTTCCCGGTTTTGTTTTAAGTTATTTGGATAGCTATCGTATGTGTTTCCCGCCACCTTCATCAGCCACGAGCAAACAAAAAAAAACACACACACACCACGGGCCATAATGCTTTCAAATCCGTGTGTGAAAATCGCAGTAGATGAAGAATCGGAATACTGCCAGTGGAAAAGGAAAGGAGCACAAAAAAAGTCACCCAACACCGCAGACATATTGTTTGCCCAAGGGATCTAACTTTAGGATTCCATTCCGACTTTCCATCCGATGGTGGAAATCGCTGCAAGGAAGTGGAAACCCGCGCGAAAATGTGCAGCTTCCCGATGCAACCATAAAGCCACGCACCTGGAGAGACGTTCGTGTGTGTGGGTGTGTATGTGGTCGCATTTCAATGCTATCGAGCAAAAACCGATCTGAAAAAAAAAATCGGTCTTTTGCCACGTTCGTTTGAAGCCATCCAACCCTTGGGTGGACAGGATAATGTTGGGTACGTGTGGTGTCAGGATGGTGACGATCGTTTTGGTGGATTTTCGGGAAAAGCTCGATTGGCGTGTGATTGGATGTCATATCATCATCATCATCGTCGTCGTCGTCCTCGGTGTCGTATGATGGCAGAACGCCGATTCGCTCGTTTTGGACAGCCGTGACGTAAACTCCTTCCCTTACGTCGTCCCACCACCTGCATATGGAATCAAAGCCAGGCACAACTTAACGTATTCATCGATCTCATCTACACCTGCAACACTGGCACAATGATGGAAGTGTATGGGGGATTTCGTTTCCTTTTTTTTTACATTCGTCTCACTAACGATCCATCTCGCGCTAGAAGTGAACGGCACCGAGAAAGCCCAACATAAGCATATTATGCTTCTCCACCATCCAATTTAATGCTGATTTCGTTCGATGCGATTTTACCACACTGCCGCCAGAACCATCGCATCCCCATTGCGCCAGAAGATCGCCAAAGTTTGGGTGTGTGTGGTAGTGTGTCGTTTGAATAAAAATCACGTCACACATGCAACCACGTGATGCTTTGGCTCATCCGCTGTGGGAAGCATTAAGCGCACCGTGTCTCGCTTCTGGTGATGGAGATTTTTTTCTGGGATCGATGGATGTCAGTTTGATGCGCGACGTGGGCGTTTGAAGGCAGCATAGGATGGACCGGTTGGACGCGGTTACCGGGGAAAAAGAATGTCTCTACCCAGTGTTACCAGTCCCGCAGGTGAGCTGGAAAAAAGCGTACCGGGAACGGATTGTATTAGGCGTTGCCCGTTGTTCGATTGGAGCTAACTCGCGAGACGTAACGATGGCGCGCCAATGGTATTCTTCCAACCGCACGTGGGTGAACCAACAATAACGATGATGATGACGAACGAAGGCTTCGATTTCACCTTCAAGGTAGCGTTGACTTTTTCCATGCCGAGTGCTGAGTGGTTCTACACCCACAATGATTCGGGTGGGATAATAGCTCAACTTTTCTTTTACCATTTGAAAAATTTCCAAACAGACCGACTTGCCCAAAATCACCCCCGCTCCCAAAAAAAAAATAAATAAAACTCTTGAGTTCACCGTTGTTTGCGTCGAAACAACCCCGTATAAGACTTGTGCCGTCTCTGTAGCCCCGTAGGGCTAATGGTATTATAATAACCCGAATCGACCCACTCTTGAAACCGCTCCTACGCATTACATGCAAGCCTGTCTTACTGCGGCAGGCATACAAAACACACGGTTTATGTGCACCGGTACCACCCGGTGTTTTTTTTTGTTAACTTCAACCAAACAAACCCCACCTGATAAGAATGTGGGTGAAGTTACCTTCACCTACCCAGGGCACTAATTAAAATGGTTTCCAGAATGTTATACATCCACATAAAAAACCATCTCCTCTTCTCGTGGCAAAAATTTCCGAAAAGTATTTGCCAACCATCGACAAAATCAACACCCATTGGTTTGATGACCTCGCGCAGCAAACCGATCTTCAAAAACCATCATCAATCAACTCCCGTCGCCTGTTCGGATACTGCATCATGCTAAAGCCCGCATTCAGCACGTCACAGCTTTTTTTTTGCTTAAACTACAAACAAAAAATCGAATAAAATGCAACGCTTGTTTGGCGCGCGCGTGGGATCATGCTTTGACTCGATCGTTTGTCTTGTCATCGTTTTGCGCACAAATCAGATCGCGGGTAAGCGAACAGCGAGCTACGAACTCGGTAGATGTTGTGCAAAAACAAAAAAAAACAACACCAACAACATTCAAATGAAGCCGTTTTGTTACGAAGATAAAGAAAAAACGCATTCCGATTATATTTTAAGATACGGTTTGGAATGCAAATGTGGAATTGTGTTTTGATTTTATTACCGACTCCTTCCGAAACAAACGAATCGTTTGAACTTTTGACGAGTTGAATAAAATGCACAATTTTGAGTGCTCATACACCATTTTGGAGAAATCATACAATTCTGATCAACGGATCAACGCCATCACTTCTCTTCAGACGAATTATTTATAGAGTATTTTGTAGATAGATAATGATAAAATTGTTCATGCTACCAAACAAATCACCAAGAAACATATTCGTCCGAGAAAGAGATTTTTTCCCTTTCATATTCAGCCTTATGCATCCAAGGTTTTAAGGTTTGAGTTAACTTCAGCAAAGTATCCTTCTCCCTAGTATCCCCTTCTCTATTATCCTTTCTGTCATATGTTCATATTTGGTGATGGGTTTTCTGTCATATGTTCATATTTGGTTTGAACTTCTAATGTTATGTAGAATTTCTTATAGGTACAATTCATAACATGAAATAACACCACATTTACTGTAAATTAGCTTTTCACCATTTTATCACGGTCTTATCTGAGCCAAACTCAGATCCATTTTTCAAAAACAATTTTTGCTGTTCTGATATTCAATATTGTTGATTATTGATACTATCATAATAGTTCTTCAAAATTCTGAGTCCATCTCAAGTAGTCACATTCCTTTCTTTAATTAGCCAACAAGTCAACAACATTAAACAATGTAATTGAAGCAAAAGCAATCTGAGCGCAAAAGAGCGAGCAGAAGAGTAATGCTGCAAACCACGAATATAATGATAACAAACCCCTTTTATCGCTACCAACAGAACGCGTTCATGTCCCTAAATTTGACCGTTTTTGGTTATTGACATAGAAGAGAAAACACCTCTAAGTAGTCATCAACACACAGAAACAACTCGCTCGGTGTGTCGTTAGTTCAGCTCATGAAGCAAATGCACTTAGCACGTGTTAATTACAGTTCATCCCTTTGTTATTATACGCTCAAAATTAACCATCTGATCGGGCGAGTCGCCCGACGTCCACGAAAAAAAAGCACGAATGCACACAATTGCCCCGTTTTTTTTAGCAACATTCTTAGTCTCTTCATCCCACCGGTGATGTGCAAATGCGACACCATAATCAAGTACATTGGCGCAACACCTTTAGTCCCGTTCTGGGACGGAAAACGGATCTGGAGTAAAAAAAAAAAAAAACCCGTTCCAGTTCCGGCGTTTCGATTCACAACGACTGTTCATCACTTTGCCGAGAGCAGGCGCATCTTTCGTACCCCGGACCAGTCAAACGGTCAATTAGTGTCGGATATGGTTTTTCTTCTCCGTTCGCTTGATCATACGCCCACGTGCCGGGGGAAAATCGGATTGCCTACGGATATCATGTCAAACTCTTCCACCGAACAACCGATGACGGTGTGTTCTGGTGATACCGTACCGAACCGTTGGTACTGTAGAAAGGACCCGCAACCAACGCGTGCGGGGGGGAAAAAAGCGCCTAAATAAATAGCCTTCCATCTCGTCAGTAAATTGACCACCTTTCATCCAGCTACCGGAGCAAAGCGAACCGCCATCACGGTGATGGTTATGTTTCACCTGAAAGCATTTCGTTATATATTTTTTTTATCTTCCTTTTTCACGGCTTTATTGCATTAGGGCAACAAGCAGCAAAACGGTGCAGTGGTGAACAGAGAAGAAAAAAGGAAGAGCCCAGAATAGGATCTCTGAACTATCCACCGCAACTAACTGCAGCAATGGAGAGCAAACGAGACTGAGTGAGGTTTATTAATATTCATCACTTCCCGTGAAGCGTACGAGCGGTTCTTTAACAACAACAACAACAAATTAAACAACAACTACCCGTCAAAAAGGTCCCAACCGTGTTAAACTAACCCCCCTTCTTCTTTCAAAAAACCCCAAGCGATGGCCATTTTTTATGCACTGAAGTAAATTAGCATCACGTTAGCCTAACTACAAAGCGAGATCCGCAACGTGGTTACAGCCAAGAACCGGAAGCTGATATTCCGGTCAGTGCAATCGCTCACGTTGGCAACCGTGAATTAACCTCTAATGGTCGTGTCGTTAGCGTTCGCAAAGTGCCTGCCTCTGTGAGCCCTGTGCGTTAAAAGGGTTCCCTGTGTATTGGATGCTGCAACGAAAGGAGCTTCAATTCTGTCACCGGGCATGCAGCACGCTTTAGAAGAATGTTGATTCAAGGAGATTACGATCACTTCCTCTGTACAGCATAAGGATGTCACAGTTATAGCAAAACCGAAATTATTTACGGATAAGTAATTGTGGATTATTTGCATTAAAAAAGGATTACATTTTTATTGCATTATTATGAATATTGCATTTCAAAGTTAAATGGGTTTAAAATAAACTCATTTTACTGCTGATACGGACCAGATATTCTACAAAAAATGCATTTATTATACATCTTCATCAAGAGGTTCATCCCATGAAGAGGTAAAACAGCTCGAAACGCGTAGATTCATCATCGATTGCTGCCAGCCAGATAAGGAAGGAGTTCACATTTGAATGCCGAGTTGTGAAATTAAAAATGTTTAATCAATCAAAACAAATCCATCTTCGACCCACATATAGCCCAGTGGCTCAAATTATCAACCCTCAACAATCATTACCACCGGGCAATATCAGAAGAAAAAAAAACCAACCCGATAAGCACAGCATCAACATCGGTTTACGCCCGGTGAACGACGGGCACCTTTACGGCAGCTATTGGGTGCCGTTGTTCGTACACAACTGGCAATACAGTTCCGATGGGAAGATGCAAACGGAAATAATATATAAGCGCCCAAGGTACCCGCACGCACGTGCCCTAAATTGTTCCCTCCGTGTTCCTTCCGGTGCAGTACGTGCTCAACAATGGGCAGCACTAGTGGAGAGCAAATTTGCCTCGCGTTTATGTTATGCTTCTCCAGTGCTCCAGTGCTGCCCATCCCATCGTTCGAGACGCTGTCAAACTTGCGGCACAACGAGAGTGCTGCCGCTAAACTTAAAATCGTTTCTGCACCGGATGCTTATCGGTGTGCGGCAACCAAGAACAGCCCAAGGTTTTCGCGTAATCTCAGCGGAAGGACATAAACATTATGCGCTGCATTATTCCAGCCGGGGATGGAAAAAATGAAGATCCCGGGCTATTCCCATGACGAGAGCATTTTCCTTTGTTTTTCCTCGTGTAATATGGTGGAATGTGGAAAAAAAACACATTTCAACATAAAGCTAAGGTACACTAGAACATCATCATCCTAACACGCCCGGGGGGGGTGAAGAAGAGGTGAAGGTGATGTGGAGTTTATGCATCGCTGGAAGCAATTTCAGCTCGTCCGAGCTCTAATCCACAGTGGAATCATTCACCGTTAACAGGTATCAGGATTCAACCGTACAAAAATGGCCTTCGGTGCAGCACCTAATGCTGCATCATGCAGGCTCCGCCTTGGGCTATCGACTTTCATGCTTGCACGGTACGCTATCGTTGAAAGAGCTTTCTTTATCGATTGGACAGCTAATCCAGTTAACAATATCCTTCTTCCTCACTAAACACAGCCACGGACCATCGTTTGGGGTTTTGCTCCACTTGGACAAGTCCTTCACTTCGTCCTTTATTTTTTTTTGTGTTTGTTTTGTATGTCTTCTTTGCGAACTTCGACAGCATAATTTCTATGTGCTACGTATTGTTACCCACCGTATCCATGGCCTGCTGGCAGTGTATTTGATGGATGAAGTGAAAATTCGGTAAGACCCAGCAAAGGATTGTTGACCATACAAATAAAAAGGGGTGGTGGGAAACATCAACCATTTTCCACCCGTTGCGTTAAGTGTAAGGAGCATCCATTGTGCACCGAGACGAAGCAACAATACGGCGAAAAGGATAGAAGAGAAGAAAAAAAAGGAACCAAAAGCTCCCCCATACGCCCAACGACCAATGGCTAACGAGTTTTGGGATCAATGCCCCATCATTTTTATAGCAAATTTTGGACGAACAAATATACATCGCTTTCGGGAGGGGTGGAGGTGGAAGGATAAAGGTGCCGATAAGCACAGGCACACACGACACATGAAAGGAACCAATTTGGCTGGGTGGAAAAACCGCCCATTAAACCCGGGGTTGTGCGCCCATTACGTGCGATGGGATGGTCAGTGATCCGAGGAAATGGCGAAACATAAAACCTGCCAGCATGGAGGGGGAATTTTGCTGGGACGGCCAAGGAAACGTCGTCCAGACCATCCAGATCATGATGGCTACCTTTTTGATGTCGCGTGTTTGGCTGCTCCTTTTCCCACACAAAGACAACATACACACACACAGTAGAGGAAAAAGAAACTTCAAAAAGAAAGAAAAAAACACCAATCAACCAGCCGAAGACAGAGAACTAATATGAGGACGATAAAAAAAAAACACATCAGTACGCACCGTATCGAAGGGAAAGAAACCATTCCAAACTGAGCGATCGCTCCATTTCTAGTAATCATTTCACATTAACTTTATGGCACAATTTCGGGGCCTTTTGTAATCCGTGAGCGCTGAAATCGTCGCGCGTTCCGGTGGCGGACACAAAGGAAATGCGTGAAACTTGGGCTTGAGCTTTACTTTTAAAGTACAGTCACCTTCCAATGGTGACCTTGGTGGGAAAATAACACAAAACCGAACCCAATTTGTTGTGTAGTTTATGAAGCATTTTCGTTCATAAAACCTGCAGACTTGCCGTAACTCTTCGCGGTACGCACGCAAGAAAAGTGCCGGGTGAACACAGATCGAACGAAAATTGTCGTGCGTCGTCCGGTGTGAAGTTTTGCTAATAAAATCACAACTGTAGCATGCTTCCAAATGCTTGGGCTTGTAAAATGTTTTTCATGTTGCAGTCTCTATAAAAGAACACTTGAGGCCAAAACGGTTTTGATAATAAACAGTTGTATTTAATTGATACGAGCCTAATTGTTGATGGATTGAACTGAACGCGGTGAATTTACAGTGGTGGACAATGAAATAAGAGCAAATAAGCCCATATGGAGTGAAAAATGTTGTTCAATTATTCTTGTTGATCGAATTTCTACCACTTTCAATTGCATAATTGTGAGTAAAATTTATAAGCTCGTAATGACATCCCAAGTGAAAGTGAAAAAGAGGAATTGAAATGAAAATTGAATTCTATTCTTAATAATCCTAGCAATAACATTCTTCCTATTTTGACGTATTACTTAAGTTTATGTTACTTATGTTACTTAAACAATATTGGCACAAATTTAAATGTTAATTATAAACACCTGGATAGAAATAATGGCTGCAAAATTATGCTACACAAGTATGAAACGTGGCAAAATATATTTTTTCTTAGATTTAGACATAGACTTTGGCCGTTCTTGTTGAATAAAAAAAGAAACTTGGGACTACAATTTTTGTTATTTAATAGTTAAAAGAATAACTTAAAATTTTAACATTAAAAATACCCCATCAAAGTACAAACAAAAAATCAGACTCAAAATAAGTAAATAATTTGTACGTGAGGCCTCATTTATCCATCATCACTGTACTACCATTGAAGATTATGATTTTGAAAACCACTCTATTTGTTTGATATATTTATCCGACTTTTAGCGTCTCATCATTTATTAAAGTAAATTGTAAGTATATTTCAGAAAATTACATTCCAACCAAAACAACAACAAAAATACTCCCCGAAACACACACACTAAACACAACGTTCAATCAAACCAACATCAAGTGGTCACTCACAAAAGCACCCGTTCAATGCGTCTACATCCATCCAAGAACACGCAACCTAAACATAGCTCCACCATAGCTCTCCCAAATGCTCCACAATTTCACACGTGCAAACATTATTCTGTCCATATCAAGCCACAAACACATACTAAACGTCCCAACATAAAATTAGCCAACCGAACCCCACCTCCCCCGGGCCCAAGCTCCGGCCGCTATGAAACACCCGAAAAACTATCGTAAACCGCTTACACAGTATAGTTGTGGCAAAAAAGGGGCTAAGGTGTATCAGTAAAAAAAACCACACCACACACACAAACGGCCGTTCGTTACCTTGCCGACTAAATACCTTCCAAACATACCTCTTCCCTAAGGGTACTGCTGTACGCGTCCTACCAGAAGCGTAAGGCTTGCCCACTGCTTTAACAAATTTAGTTTTTTACTGCTGTTTCCTACCCTTCCACCTTATGAACGGCCTACAAGCACGTTTGAAAGGACCTTAAAAGAAACACTCGCACCACCCACATAGGATTTGTGCTCACTTTGCTCTCCGAAAAAATGTCCCCCCCCCTTCCAAAACCATCGTTCATCAACCCAGAAGCCTATATCCCTTCGGCGGAAAAGCAAAGCACCGGTACTCGCCCAAGAAAAACCCCGAAAATAATCAAAAGTGATGAAACCAATGCCAACGAGCAACCTTCACCATCGTATTATATATTCCCGGGAGGGACAACCCCCCAAAAAAAAAAAAGGTGACAAGGCTTTAGGTCACCGCCGTTTTTCAGCGTTCGCCGCTTCTATCGGAGGGTGGCAACGCAGAGACAACACACTTCTTCACTTGCGGAGAGACCAAACAAAATCATGTTACGACCATGCCCCCTCCATCCTTCTGCGCTTTGTTTGCGCGGCGAAGGAAGGAGTTGTGAAATTTATCGAATTTCCTTCAACCCGGCAGCTTCGGCAGCGGTTCGGCAGAAACGAACCGGGGACGCGATTTTTTCCCCCTGTCGCCAAAATCGGGCTGCCGAAAAGAAAACAAGGTAAAATGGGCCTAGCGAATGAAATAAAAACACCAACACCGATGCGGCCTCCACCCCATCATCGCTCAGGGTGGGGGAAAGCCGGTCAAAATGGCAAAGCAAAATGGGCAAAACCGATTCACCTTCCACAGCCTAGGACGACCTTCTCCGAAGGTACAAATTGAGAAGTTATGTCAAAGCGATGGTCGCCCTGCACTGTCGTGGGGCCCACCTTGGGAAAAAACCGGCAAAAAACCGCACCCCAGCTACTGCACACCCTTATTCTTGAAGGTGGTTTTTTTGTTGTCCCATTTGTCGTCAGCACGACGCCCGAACATGGAGTGTGTTCTGATGGATAAGGAGGCATAATTCTATGCTGAGTTTGAAAATCGGTTTCACTTCGGACGGAACTGGGCGAAAATCGGGGAGAGAACCGAAAAAAAATAGCAAAACGTTGGCGTAGAAAACCAACAAACCCACCGACAACGTGTCACCTTCCTGCCACCCCCCCACTCATGTCATAAGGCCGCGTAGGATAGACAACACCGGAAGCCGGGACGGAACCACTTCAAAAAACCACACCGTCAGCGGGTTTTCGGTAAGAATATTATACACGCATACATACAGTTTATACGCGCAATACCAAAATAAAACGCGCACACACACACAGACTGAAGGCCTAACCTACGAAGAACGCGCCGAAAGGAAGTCGGCACCGGAAGCGAGAATAAATGATTCATGTTGCCAGCGTCGTGAAGTCCGTTGGTTGGAAAATTTGATTCATTCTATGTGAAGAGCTCCATTCCAAGAGTAGGCCCCCACCCCTCCAAAAAAAGGCAACTGAAATAGAATGAAGGACCTCAAAGAACCTTACAGCGTAAGAGGAAATTTTCTATTCAATTTAAGCGTATCGCAAGTAGCGATACATTGTTTTTTTTTAAGAAATTTAAAGTAAACAAACTAATTAGTCAGTATGATTATTTAATTATCAATGTCAAACTGACTGGACATACCTACGTCTGCGTTATGTAGGACTAATGTGCCTATGCATTGGAACTCCTGGGAATTCTTGGGTGTGATGATAATTCTACCAACTACTGGAGGCTCTCTGATATTACGATGCCAAGCCCCAGTCTAAGTCTGCACCACAGTACTGACACTAACTCTCAACTGAACTATTCCCTCAGAAATACCAAGTAGAAATGTTTGGAGATATTGTAATATAATAGTATAAGACGTACTCTCAATGAACCGCTACAATGACGAGCGATTAGAGCTGTACGACGAACTCACTGTCGTGGGCTGGTCACGTCATGAGAATGACACCGAACGACCCAGCCCGTAAAGTCCTTTTGAGCTCGTCCACATTGTGACACGTGATGGTGTTGATGCTTCCGCATGAAAAGCCAGGATAAAGGATTGGCTGACGACGGTGCTCGACCGTGAGCGGTTTAGAGGAGGCAAAGCAGCAGGCAAAAACCGTGGAGCGGTTGTAGAGCCAGACAAGTAAATATATTCTCAATTATTCTCAAATTATTCAAATTTAAAATTCAGAACAAATTTTCTCAATTATTCTCAAGACCAATAAAACGGAAGAATGAGCGAACTCAGCTGTCCATAACTTTAATGACGAATAACGAGTAACAAACTGAATATCCGTAAGATATCTAATCTAAGTTTGTCTAAATAATTTTACTTTATTTAAATTTTTTTTTTTATTTTAAAAAAATCCTAAAAAGGAAGTAATTGTTAAACTGTAACATTTTCATAACGTATTGCATATCGTCACAAAAACTACGAAAGGACTGATGTCACATCAGTTTTCATTTGCGAAAACGATACCTCGAAAACCTCCAGCCAGACATTGAAAATAGTGGTCCGAGGGACATGCACACTTCCCAAAACAGGGATATTCTTCTCAGGCATACGCATGTGCATCATTTCACCGATACCTTCCGGTTGCGTGACATAATCCGCACGCACCAAAAACCGATACAGGATGACACAAATGGAGCTACCGAGCACCGAGAGAGCGAGAGAGAGACAAGGAGACTAAATGGATGCACAGACGGAGACGAATCGATCGGGACGCACCTAGATAGAATGTGCGTTCACACGATGCTGTCAGTCAAGACGCAAGGATATTCGGAACCGACCCGGTCTGCAACACAAAACACAAACACCCGGGGGTACACGAAAAACCACAAGGGAAGCGTTCCTAATGCTTCCGTAACCGGATCAACTGTACTGTTGGGTTGCAGTTTGAAATGCAGGTGGCGCATGATTCATACCTTCGCTTCGGTTCGGGGGTTGGTAATCACCCCCTGCTGCTTCGGCACACGACGACACCGAGTGTGGAAAAGTTAATTAGAACTGAAAGCGTAGCTGTTAATCTAGCGGCAGTGGGAACAACACCTGGAAAAAAGGTACCACACCGTGGAGTGACAGACCCACCGGGGGAGGGGGAAGTCTCCCATCAGGACGAGCCTATTTCCTTCTTTTTTTTTGCTATCTAAGGAAACCCAAGCAACATATCCAACCGGCTACGAAAATGAGGGCTTGACACGAAACGCCAAAACACCGGCACCAACTTTGCTGCAGCTAAAGGGAAAGAAAACCGGGTCTCCCTTGTCCCCAGGTTCACTAAACTCGCTGCAATCGATCGCTCTCGGGGGGAATTGGGTGTATCGCAACATAGTGACGGGACCTCTTTCAAACTAGGCCAGGGAACTCCTTCGCCTTCTGGTTCATAAGAGCGCGCACACACACACACAGGCACACCCATCAGCAATCATCTTTCCTTCCGGCGACGAATATGTGGTTCAAATAGAAAATTACCAACCTCCCCACCCCCCCCGCAAAAGATCGTTGGTCGACCTGGGTCGTCAAGAAAAGAATGTCGCCCAAGGCAAAACCGAAGGACTATAGACCGGAGCGCCTTAATTCGATAACCTCCCGAGTTTGTATGGATGGTTGGTGCCATGAGCCTACAAAATCTGGTACGGTCCGCCGGTGGATCGATAAAATTATGTCCATAAATTGATTGCTGAGCGACCGCACACAAAACACAACCCAACCCCCACCGAGCCGCTGATCCAACAGTCTAACCCCCGTCTTAAGGGGAAAAAGCCCCGTGTGTCAAACAACTTCTTAAAACAAAAATCTAAAACATAATAATAAAAGCAACCAACCCAAAATCGATCGGCAGCTACCGGAAGCTACCAAACCCTGGCGCAAACAAAAATGAAACTAAAAACATAGAACACACTCACACACACCCCAATAACCCCCGGGGGACACGAGGATCTTTAAGCGGAGAGAGAGAGAGAGAGAGAATCCCTCCCTCCGGGGATTGTTTTCTGGTTTACACCCGGGCACCCTTAGGTGGGATAACGGGCGCGCGTCAAGCACGAATAAAACTCAAATCCAGAACGCTTCCCACCGCCCGCGGGTGAATCCCTCCCTACGTACGGATTGTGAGCACTCGTAATAAAATATTTAATCGATTCCCGACACCAGGCTCTACCTCGTTTTCATGGCATCGCGTTTTTTTTTTCTTCCTCCTCTCTTCTGCGTGCTGTGAAATCGAAATAAATTGTTTCGTTTACCGCACTTTCCTAAAGGGAAGGAAGGAAGTGTCTCCTTCCTTTTCCATCCGGTTTGGTGCTTTATTTCGGACCCGAAATATGCTGCATTGGCATCAAATATTACTAAAAGACCCTCGATTTTGTTTTTCTCTTGCTTTGGGGTTTTTTTTTTATTTTTTCTCTCAAGCATCTTCGTAGCATCCAGCGTAAGATGCGTAATAACATCCGCATAAGCACCAAGTGTTCTGCACTTGCAGGAGTAAATATGTCCAGTCGGAAAAAACCTTTCTCCTCCGTTCGATATATTCTTGCCCAATTCGGTATTCCACCGGATCGTGCCGGGTGAGGACTCTCGATCATGCACCCGACTGGACTTGGATAGGGGGTGGTGGTGGTGGGTGGGAACATTCGTCCATTCCAAATCGGTCCCAAGCTTCCAATCGTGAAACACCGACGCAACAAGCGACCCGACATCGCTACTAACTGCTAGGTGCTTTCAATTTCTTCCCCGCATAAATCATCCGTCGGCGTAAGAGAGTGTTTTGCTTTCGGTGGCAAGTTTATGAGTTTACTGTCGCATCGTATCGTCGTATCGGGTGCGTGATTTTAGAGCCTCTTGCCAACGGGCGTGGGTAAGGAATGGGGCAAACATTCAACGATGTGACAGTTCGAACCTTTTGCGTACGTTCTGCGTGGTTCATCGTTTGGCGGAGGTTCCGAGCTCAGGAACTCACACCTCCACAGTACCACGCAACAACGGCATACATTGAAGCATTGCGCCAGCCAGTAGGTCCAATTCGTAACGTTTCGCCTACCTACCATACGCAACACACGGCATGTATAAATTGGCCACTGCTACCCCGGATCACCCCGGAGCACCACCACGTCCACCCCACGTTTGGCAGGGGGAAGGCCAAAATGTAAATCAGCTTATGGTGATTAACTTAGCAGGAAACAACACGCCGCCGACGACGCTTTTCGACATTCGCTAGGTCCCGGCCAGTTCCTTCCACAGTGTTGCGTACCGGCAGCAGCACGGCACGGTAGGTTGGAGGTCGGTGGGTCGAGTTTCACACACGTGGGAACTCTAAAGCTTGCGGGTGTACGCGCTGGCAGCTGCAAAATTGGTGATGCGTGCATGCGAATGAGCTTCGGGGCGTGCTCATTGACTATCGCCACCAGTGGTATGAGGGTTCACAGCAAAAGTCATCTTACTTCGATGTTCAATAAATTTGCTTCTACCATGGTCTAATGGTGAAACACACCCGGCATGAGGGTGTGCGTGTGTATGTCTAAGATAAGCGCACGAAACATACGTTAAATATTGTAAAAGAGTAAATGGCATAAATTAGTATCACACCGCTTCATACCAAGGGCGAGCAGTACATTCATCTGCAAACCACTGGATTAGTTTTATTTATTTTGTGTGCTTCATTTGAAATTCATTTTAAAGTGTATCACACATCCCTTGGAGATCATCTGCATAAAAGAAGCGTATTAATTTCCATACAATTAATTTCATTTGGCTGCTTTATTTTGCAACATAAAAACCCACTTAATTTTTCCTAAAAATCTTCAACAAGCAACAAAAAAACTGGTTTTAATTTGTTTAAGATTACCCATATTACTGATCATATTACTAATTTTCATTTATTGGTATTGTGCTATTTTAAGCTTCATCTTTATTTTTTGCTTGGTGACTCTTTTTAAAAGAGTCATTCATATTCAGCGAAAACTCTTGCGAATCTTAAGTCGACTTGCAAGGGCTTAATGAATATTTATATATTTAATATTTTTATGCATACTTTTGCGAATGTATCGAATTGATCGTTCGAAATTCCTGAAGAGTCATAAATCTCAACATAACCTAATATCTTCAAAGATTCACGAATCTTCAGAATGGAGCTCCAAAGTCATTCATTCGCCTAGAACATTCATTCAGATTCATGAATCTGCCAACATTAGTTTTCAGCGATGCTTTGCATTCCATCCGGCAACGCTACATCTCTACCACATTCATGTCGCGCTCAAAAAAAGGGGGTCCGTTCTGCCCGAACCTGGGTCAAGTGCGGTTAACTTTTCTCAATTTTGTCCGATTAGGTGATATCCACACGCGTCCAACAACGGTCCAAAGAGTCGGAACAATACGAACTGTGTGTGAACAACAATTGGACGCTCATGTTGCATAAGATTGTGAACAAGCGTGGCTTTTTTTTCTAATTATTTAAAATGAAAACTAAAAACATTTAAGAACTCGTAACTTTTCTAAAATTAAATATTATTCTTATGCCGCTAACACGTATACGAGCAATTGGTTAGCTTATCAAATAAGAGCACGCTGCCAATTATACTGTACAATAACAGCCTCACATATAAGCTGCTTCAGCCCGGACACACGCCACAGCTAAAGTAACGTTCCAGAAATCCATACGCGTAACATTTTCCACACAGTCGGTAAAATATTTTCCACCTCGCTGTTATCGCCTCGCTGTAGAAAACAAAAATCCTAAACCAAACGAAGCGGGGGAAGGTAAACATTGGACTCGAAATGTTCCACAATAACAGCCGGGTCGGGTGTGATAAAACAGACATCAAAATCAAAGTCCCGATCTACGCGTCCAAACCCGCGAACACGCATCGCAATGCGTTACTATGTGTGCGAGCGCGCGCACAATGTTACTTTGGCGGGAATGGAATGTTCGACAACATCTTCGCTCAAACGCGAACCCATTCGGTGCGTTGTGGGGAGGGGGGGGGGGGGGGGAAGTGGCTATCCGGCAAACGGCGCAACACGCGGCTTGGGAAGCAAACAAATCTATTTTTATCGAACTTTAGCCAGTATAAGGCAGTGGATTGATGGTTCGATTGCGGGGCGCAAAACAAGACGTTCGCGTGTTTTCTGGCGGAAAGGAATGCAACTGGTGGCGTTACCAGTTGCTATTAAGCAGTGATAAAGAGGAGAGAAATACAGCGACAGCAATTGTAACAACACAATTAATGTCTGCAGAAGTGAAACCCATTTTAATCGCTTAACGCTGGAGCTTACTTACTTACTTACGGACGGGCTGGGTCGTCCGGTGTCATTCTCATGACGTGACCAGCCCAACGGGGCCTGGCGAGCCTTATCCGCTGTATGCCAGAAAGTTCGCCGAATAGCTCATAGAGCTCGTCATTCATTGCGATTTCTCCATTGTCATACCACACATACGGGGCCAAAGATCATTCTGAGCATCTTCCTCTCCAACTTTTGGAGATTGTTAAACTGAACTAATGGTGTAATAAAATATGTTTTTCGTCCAAAATTACCCGTAGATGTGGAGAGTAATAAAACAATAATTATTGATTATCTATAAAATTTTCGTTTTGCTGTTAGCATTCGTTATTCTTGCACACTAGGAAGCTTGTTCTATTGATTTCGTATTAAAAATGCAAATGTATAGATTAAAGTGCACAAAAACGTCACCCACATCTGGGTGACACGAGAACCTGGAACTATTTTGCGTCACCCACATTGGGGTGACGTGATGCGAAGCATGTGAAATGCTTTAACAAGTTACAAGAAGAGCACGTTTTCGTGGTACATCTTGCTCTATACCATACTGCTTAGCTATTCAATCTTGATCACGTTGAACAAGTGCATTAATCCACACACAAATAATGAAATTATACAGCTCGACCCCAGAATTCAGAGATCTGGACAATGGTCATGTTGGTACGTGAGTTGGAATTGATGGAACATTTAGGCTGTTGTTTTTGGTACGAACATAAGACCAGGATACGTAATATATCTTAAGCACCAGCAGAGACCATTTAGAATTCCTTACCACGTTGCCACAGAAAAGCACAATCCTATTTTTCTCTCTATTCCCAAATTTGTTACAAGTGGTTTTTGGAAACAAAATTTAAACGAAAAAGATATGCTTCAAGTTCAGTTGGAAACAAATCATTACGCTTGTGGGGAATCAAAACAGCAATGCAACAACAACAAAAAACACCTTTGTTCCATGAATAACCTTGGCAGCCATGAATAACCACAAACATTCTACACACTTTCGCTGACCGAAACTTATCGGAATGGAATAATAGGATTATGTGAAAATGCCTAACTTTTTCCACCCACCCCCGGGGGTAAAGGTACTTCCGTCGTGGAATTAATCCTGCAATTGAACCCCCGGGAGTTTGGGAGACTTTTCACCATTAAGGATTATTTGTTTCGTTCGTCTTTTCCTCCCCTAAGTGCCACACCGTCCTTTTCTCCAGTGAGCCTACACCGAGTTTAGGCGGAATAAAAATAATAAAAGTAACATTTGAATTTGAATACTTGAGTAATACTTTAGCTACGTTTCCGGTGAATTTATATACCGAGCGCCATGATGAGCGTGAAGCAAATTTTGAAGCGCACGCAATAACAAAATTGCGATCTACAACGGACCGACCATTGGTAAAATCTTTTCTTCTCCTCGCACTAATTCGTTTAGCAGAGGGACGTGATGTTACTTATTTATTGCAGGGTTTGTCATTCATTCAGGCACGCACAAACAATTGTCCAGCGCAACAAACTGGAGCCTCGCTGCAGTTACGTCAGTGGAGTCACAATTTGTTCGTTACCGGGCATTGACTTGCCATGATGGTGGCAGAAAAAGGAGAGTTTTGTTTTGCTTTTTAAAATATTGCCTTTCAATGCTGTTCGAGCTTAAGCAGCAGTGTGATGATGCTGATTTAAGGCTGGGTTTGCTACTAAGCGGTATGGGACTGTACATGGGAATAAAACTGTGTAACATTAAAACAAACAAACAACACAGCAGTATTGACTGATTTGTCTATTTACCTCAGAATTCACCGTAAAATGGAACGTATAAACAGAATATAAGTATAAATTTCCAATTGTTAAGGCGTATCTTAAATAAATGCATGCAAATAACTTAATTCGTATTTATTCAGCCCAAATCAAGCACCCATCAGCTTATAAATTATGCTGAATTTCACAGCATAGCTTTCCGGAATTTATTATGCCATCATTTTGCAAACTCTACAACATACAATAGCTACCCGGTATAGCTCCGTAGATGTATGCACGTAATTTAGTAAGTGGCGGGCCTCCAGGAATGATACACAAGTGCCCTAAGACGAGCGAATTATGTTGATGCCATGGACCCTCAAGCGTATATTTAGAATTGTACGGGCACTAAGCAGCTATGCTCTATAATTACCTTCTAATAACCCCGAACGACATTAAAAGCATCATATTGGAATGGTAAAACCCAAACTTCCATACCAAACCACTCACCCACATCAGAAGCATTGGACGGATCGCAAAAACCCTTTCATTTCCAATGAATTTGACTGACGCCTATCTACACACGGTAACTACATTCATGAAAGCACTTTGACAGCTTAAAATACTTCCTCGAAAGCTCAACTATCAAACACTTCTTCAAAAAGGATCTACTGCAGGATTTACTGATTATTTCAACGAAATATTACTGCTGAGGTTTTGCTCTCCAGGCACCTAATTTCCGCAGTTCTTGGAATCGGATTCAACGATGCTACATAATGCTTCAATTTCTTGCTTTACATAGTAATCAGCAAATTGCGAATGCTCGAAAATGTGCTTTTTTCCTGTAGAAGGACCACAAGCGTGTAAATTTAAAATAGTACGAAAAGTACACTATGGTGTTACATATTTTCAGGCACTTTAAACACTTCAGAGTTCACGGGTCCCGAAGACCGAAAATTAAATTCACTGAATGTTTTCTTCGGTACGGTTGCGGTACGGAGCGTCCATTACTCTTTACTCCATTGTTCTTATTAGACTTTTTATTTATTATATTTCTAATTTATTTAAGAGGAATGGCCAGAACGTATTTGCTACACGTTTGAACTGATATTTTTTAGGAAAATTTGGAGACACTTCGAGAGAGAAATTTTCGTTTATTAACTCCATAAGTGCACATTCCAGGCTAGAGTATGTTATTCATTTATTTGTATAACTTATCATTGATTGATCTATTGCTGTTTTTTTTTTTTTTTTTGTTATTTTAAAACACTGTAATTGTTTCTTACTTTCCACCTGGCGACGAAACATTAATTTAAAAATGTATATTATGCACATAAGTTACGTCACATGCACATCTCAGTCAAATTAATCTCGTGTTAAGGTCAACACTCTGCAAGTTTGAATATAATTTTCTAGCTTTAAAAATTCTTTGGAGTGTTTCCATTTTGGCATAAATTTATTTCGAAAATTTTACGTGAATTTCTAGAGACATACTATTGAAATGTGATAGATTGAGAAGCAAGGCATTTGTTGAAGGAACTCAAAAAAGCATAATTTGTAGCTAGAAAATGGCAGAATAAATACGTTTATTCCATTCCTGTCTTACGAATCCCTTAATGAAAGCAACAAATTAAGCAAATCCCCCAACGTCACATAAATAGTTCAAAATCCCCCGTTAACAATTATGTCACTTGAGATGCCAAAACCAAAACGACCAAAACAAAACAAAAAAAACCCAGTGTCCAACAAATTTGCGGTAACGGATTTTTTTTTTGCGAAATATTCAAAACCTTCCTGCGTTCATACTGCTGACGCGTGCACAAAAAGGAACCAAAACACCGGATATGGCCACCCTTCAGCAGTGTCAATCAACGGAAAGGGAAGCAAACAAACAAACGAAACCGAAAAAAAAACACGACAGGGATCATTTACAGCAAACAAAACCGCAGCATAAAGCCGGGCGATTCGCTTCTGGCCGCATAAATCCGGTTCTACGGGTACCGGGAAGAAAAGGCCAAAAAAAGGAGGGAGGGCAATGAGTGCCCGGCGTTTAGGATGGTCGGTGAAGTTTTCAGTAACGGGACCGAGAGCAAGGTACCCTCCAAGTCATCGATAAGTGGGACTTATATCTTCTAACTGGCGTTGTCTTTCCCCGTTTGGTATGGTAAATCGTTTAGCCCTGTGGGACAAGAGGGCTTTGCCAAGCGACACACATCGCCATAACGATGGTATGACCATCACCCAACCCACGGACGATTTCTTCCCGACCGACCCACGGCCTTTGTGGCGTAGGCGCTACTTTGCGTGGGGAGCCGATGATATGCTCCCCGAGCGCCGAAAAGCATACGAACTATGGAACATACGGTTGGAGGTGGACGAATAGAAAACTGACCACCCGTTGGCTGTGTGGTGCGGGTGAATGCAAAATCTTAAAGCGTTCAGGTGGTCACCACCCCACCAACTATGTGGAGGAGTCGTCCGGAAACCTACGCAAAGCAACCTCCGCATGGGAAGAATTAGTTTTTCTGCCAAAGCGGCACCTATACGGGAAAGGAGATTTTCTTCGACATTTTCCCACCATTTTCCAGCCCACCTAAGCACCGCGAAATTGGTGAAAAACAATCATTTTCATTGCGACGCACCGGTTGGTGCCGAACGTACGCCGCTAGCCGCCCGGAAATGACCTTAAATACTTACATAAACATACAGCCGTCAATTTTCGTGGCCGCCGCTTCACAACGACCGATCGTCAGCATGCGTGTTTTTCTCACCCTCCCTCTTTCAACCCCTTATTCACAACCCTTCGCCAAAAACAAAAAAACAAAACCGGTACGGAAAGACACACAAGCGGCAAAGGCCAATGGCCACCACCACCACTTACACGCACTAGCACTTGCTTTTCACTCTTGTACCAATTCACACTTTTCACCGGCGGTCTAAGCGAGAGACTGCGAAAGCACGCGAGATATGCTGACTACTCTGCGGGGCTTTTGCTTTTGTTTACCTACCCACACACTGCTGTCGCTTACGTACGGATGGCACGCACACCGATATACTGCACGCGCGCAACCATTTCTTCCCGTATGCACACACACCACTAATGCCACCAATTCACCTGCACTCACTGTTGACGAGTCGCGAGATGAGGTTCACAGAGCACACGCTGCTTCACAATTCACGACATTAATCACGCATTTCACACCCTGCTACCATTGCGCGCTACTAAAGTACGCACATTTGTACACAAAACGCACACACACACCGTCGCTCGTCCACCTTCTGTCAACGCAGCTTCCGTGCAAAAATTAAAAACATATACCCACCACCAACACCACTACACCCCGAGCGAATGACGGCACACAACTGTCACACGGTGTGATGGACGATGTGAAGAAGCATCGAAATTTCGATGGATGATGCTGGCAATGCGAAAAAGGACACTCGGCATATCGGCCTCAAGCGGATGGTTGTGTGATGGTATTTATCAGCGCATTGCTATTCTTAGCTTGGCTAAACAATTAGACGATGCTATTTTGCACAGAGAGCAAGACCCGGTAATTGGCCGAACCAACATAAACCACAAAGTTTCCCAAACAAACGGGCACATCCATTTAGCACCGAAAAATGGCTGTCTGGCGGGAACTGCAGGAGACAAAACTTCACGAGGACACGACTCCCACACCGAGCACAATAATCTGTCAATCACGGCAGGGGTTCCACGGTGTGTTTTTAATGTTTTGCCGCAATGTTTTTCGTCCACAAGAACGCACCACACCATTTGTTTGCCAGTGGACAATAACAATCAGCACGTCCCGGTGTATGGACACCACGATAAAAAACGGATTTGATGACGGCACGTTGATAAACACTGGGCAAATTCTAAATTCACGAGGTTTCCACGGACACCGGGACCGGACAACCTGCACACCTGGTGTGTTGCTGGTGTTGCGAAAATCGAGCGATGTGCGTCCTGTTTGACGGTTCGATCGAAACAACAGGCGCGCGTGCGAACGAATCGTTGTCGATTAGTACAATTCCCCGTTCCGTCTGCCCTTTGGACGAGAGGCACACGCAAAATATGCTGCGCGGATTTGACACATTACGGCTGCACGCACACACTGGCAGTGCCGTACGGAGCAAGCATAAACTCACATATCTCTTTCTCCTTCTGGCAGCTGGTGGCGAAGCGTGTCGAATTGCTTGTGCGCCAGTGTTTGGCGGATGGTATGCGTTCCACGCACGCACACATGCTTGCATTTTCCCACCTACACATAACTGCGGACTGAATATTCGTCACGCACACCGATACGCGCATTTGACGTTTGTGATCAATACAACGAGCTGCACTCAAATTTCGAATAAAAATAAATCTTTTCGAAATGTTGAATGCAAATATTCTTCGCAGTTTTTGTGTAGAATATTAAAATTGTCTTGGCGGTTCTTTTCATAATAAAGGATTGTTTAAAATAATGCGTTTAATGCATTAAGTTACAAAGGCTCGAATTTCCATGTGGTACAAACGTTTGAAATTCCGTTGCCATGGAAATCGACCAGCCATCAACAAATAACAGCTATTGCCAACAGAAGTAAAGTGATTTTTGCTGCCTCTCATACATTTGCTTTTACGCTTAAAATCATGAGTTCCAATTTTGACGACGATATTTACGGTGGATTCAGTGGAGTTACGAACAAACTCTTCAACTACGACGCCAAGGAGGATCAAGCCTTCCAGAATGCGGTCCGCACGTCCAGCTATGGCAAGAAAGCGACCACACCGAAGTTCTTCTGGAACGGAGACAAACTCGGCTCGGCAGAACCGGCAACCGCAATGGCACGACCCTCGACCGCCATCCGGCCCGTCGGCTATTCATCGCACAATTCGAAGCTGTTCGATCCACTAAACCAGGCGTCGAAAAAGATAGTGGTGATGGAGAACAAAAAGGAGGAAACGCCCGAACAGAGGTACAAGAATTTGGAGACTAAAATTTACTCCCTGCTGGAAGAATCGATTGTGGCCAGCACGGGATCCAAACCGGATATGGCGACGAGTTTGGCGAAGGCGAAGGAAGCGTCCTCGCTCGATCGTACCCTGTTACGGATGCGTGATCAGGACGGGGGGACCTATACGCACAACTTTGATCTGACCTTCTTCGTGCTGTTTAATTTGGCCAACGTGTACGCGAAGAATGAGATGTACATCGAGGCACTGAACACGTACACGCTAATGACGAAGAACAAAATGTTTCCGAACGTGAACCGGCTCAAGATCAACATGGGCAACATTTACTTCCAGCTCGGACTGTACACGAAAGCGATCAAGATGTACCGGATGGCGCTGGACCAGGTGCCGGGCAATCAGAAGGAGCTGCGGCTGAAGATCACGCACAATATTGGGATCCTGTTCATCAGGATGGGCCAGTACTCGGATGCGGCAACAAGCTTCGAGTTTATCATGTCGGAAAAGGGTGATCTCAAGACGGGATTGCACCTGATACTGTGCTATTACGCGCTGGGTGATGTGGAGAAGATCAAGCACGCGTTCCAGCTGCTGCTGGACATCCAGATCGACTACAACGAGGAGGAGAAAGTGTTCCAAGCGAATGTGAGAATGTTTTACAGCGGGAATATTACCGGATAATACACCGCATCTTCTCCATTTCTTTTCTCTTAGTCAAATCCTTCGTACGAGTACATTAACGAGCTGATCAAATCGGACGAACTGCACAGCTACGAGCGGAAATTGCGCCACCTGGCGGAAAAGAACATACTCATCTCGGCCAACTTAATTTCCACGATCATCGACGATTACTTTAACGATGGATACAGCTGGTGTGTGGAAACGATCAAGAATTCGTACTTCTCATCGTTGGCCACCGATCTGGAGCTGAAGAAAGCGGTCATATACCTGAAGCAGGACGACTTCCAGCAGGCAATCGATACGCTGAAGTATTTCGAGAAGAAGGAATCCAACATTGCTATAAACGCGGCAATAAATTTGAGCTTTATTTATATACTGGTGAGTGCGCGATCACGATTTGCAAGATCATTATATACGTTGAAATGATTGTATTTTTGTAGAAAAAGGATGTTACTGCGGCTGAGAACTACGCTGAGGCTGCTAAAAAGATAGACAGCTATTGTCCGGCGGCTTTCATCAATAGTGGCGTTTGCTACTTCATGAAAACCGACTATGAAACGGCCAAGCTGATGTTCACCAGTGCGCTCGATATCGATTCTACTTCGTTCGAGGCACTGTACAACATGGGACTGATCTTCAAGAAGCTCGGTGATTACAACAGTGCGTTGCTGTATTTCCGTAAGATAATTTCGAGCCTCGGCCACGAGCAACATCCGGAGGTGCTGTCCCAGATCGCGAGCCTTTACGACCTGCTCGGAGATGTTGGGACGGCTCTGGAGTACTACCTGCAGCTGCTCAGTTGTGTGCAGCAGGACAATCGCATCATCCAGAAGATCGGGGAACTGTACGAGGCGGACGGCGAACGGCAACAGGCGTACCACTATCACCATGAATCGTACCGCATCTATCCGATAGAGGCAACCGTCGTTAACTGGCTCTGTTCGCACTACATCGAACTGCAGGTGGTGGAGAAAGCGATTGGATTCTACGAGAAGGCGGTCCTGCGGAACCCGCTCGATCCGTACTATCTGCTGCGGATTGCCGGTTGCTACAGGCGGATCGGCAATCAGCAACGATCGATGGCGCTGTTTCGCATGATCCACGAGATATATCCGGAGAATACGGATTGTTTGCGGGCGTTGATGCATCTTGCCCAATCGCAGGGCAATGGGGAACTTTATGAACGGTATAGTGGTGAGTTGCAGAAGCTCGAGAAACAGAAGGAGGTACGCCAACGTATCGGCACGAACAGACCAACCAATTCTGGAAGTAAGTTGTTTGAGCATGCAGTGACGTTTTTCTTTGAATGTTCAAAATCTACTTCTTCTGCATAATCCAATCCAGGTTCACGAATGTCTAGCGGTGACTATAGCGTACGTTCGGCTGGTCACGAAGGGTATCAACCTCCCGCGACCGGTACCGGTTCCGGCCACTCATCGGCCGGGTTGCCATCGAAAAGTGCCGACGTATCGCCCGATTACAGCAACAACTTTACTCCTCACACCGGTTACGGTTATGCGGATCCGCTTGGACCACCGCAGGAACGACCACGTACCGGCGTGCGCAAGAATCTCACCTTTGACGATGATTCCGATGAGGATATTAACACCATCGATCTATTGCCCGCATAAGTTGGCGTTTTATTGGTACGAATCTTTGACAAATATTTAACATTTACAGTTTACTTCATTACTACCGTAAAACACTCATAAATTATGTATCATCTAATAAAAAAAACGAACACCCAAATGCTAATCACAACAAGAGTTGCTATCACGTTAGATTATCGTCAGAGACGGGTCCACTTCCGACAGGAAGATTATCCATTGGTGAAACAGTGCTTTTTCTTCCGTTGATGCGATCTTTTTGAGTTGCTGTTCGATTAGCAGCAGGTACTTAATATCGTCCCGATACTCCAACAGTAGCTCTCCGCTCATGGCAACTCCTTGGAAAATCATCCGTTCATCGGGAACGATTGGCGGTACAATGCGCGCTCCCGGTGGACAAACATTCGAGTTGGGTAGATCCTCCCGTACTGTTGCATCGATGGTAGAGGACGTTTCGGGTGCTGGTTGCACCATAATCTCACGGAAGTAGGCCGGTAACTGATGCATA